>NC_060905.1:6088839-6308839 GCF_014805685.1 Silurus meridionalis | reverse complement strand
ATTAACAGCAAAGAAAATGGTAATGCCTGGACACGCTGCAGAAAGATCCACATTGTGGCTTCACTGACATGGGCTGCTGGACCCACTCTGCTGTTCTCCTGTTGGGAGTTAATCAAATTAATCCAGTACCCTCTACCCAATGATCCATTTCACATCCCGCTTTTCTGTCATCAACTAGCAGTGACAGGAGTCCTTCAGCTGTTGGAAAGTTGCACCAACCAGAAGAACTGGCATTGCTTCTTGTGGTCTGCCTGATGTCCTGCAGGACCACCCTTTTTAAATAAGGATACTCTAGTTGTGTCCAGAGCAGCAGCTGCTGGGCAGCATCCTAAGTTTCCTTCAGCAGCAATAGGAGTCACAAAGCCAATTCCTCGTCTGGCCATCCCCACACATTTCCCACATGCGTCACATCCAGATAGTCTGTGGGGCCATTTTAGTAAATCTTATGTGCAGAATGGTCACAGGAGACAGATATGGAAATTGTTTCAGCTGCTGCAGCTTCTGGAATGCCCTCTGGCTCTCAGAATGCTCCTGCACTGGACTTCAAAGTTTCTCTGTTTTTAGTGGCAGCTGAGGAGTGCTTGGTGTTGAGTTAGGTCGAGAGGGACTTCATGATATTTGCAAGTGGGGAGGTTTCCATGGTGGCATCTAAGTCTTTCACAATCTGAAGTTTAAGCGCCCCAGTGAGTGAGGATGTGGAGAAGGAGAGGCAGGATTTTGAACTGAGCTCTGGGCTTGTGTTTTATTCAGTTTGGGCTTTTCATTGCACTTTTTAAACCTAACAAAAACAAAACAGTCAACAGGAACTGGTCTGTCACAGACTCACAGCTTTCACTTTAACAGTTCAACTTCATGCTGGGTATGTGTCTCACAAGCTCTGCCAAGCAGTATAACACACTCTCTGTGTCTCTCTCACTCTCTCTCTCTCTCTCTTACCTTCTCCCTCTCTCACTCATTACAGGAGTTTTTGGTACATCAAATTGTTTTCTGTTTGAAGTTAACGCACTGCTTGTGACATGCAGGTTTTTTCTATTCATATATAATCAATAATAACTCTGATGGCATTGTACAAAATAGAAACAAAATATTAATTCTCGATTGTCAATTTCTAGCCATACCGTGAAATGTAATAGTATGTATTATGTCCTATTATGCAATTTTTTTTTAGCAGGCAAAACATTTGTTTTACATAAAGCTACAACAGAGCATACTGTACAACTAAGCCATTTTATCTTAAGTGTCATTTGATGACAATTTTATAATGTAATAATTCTGTTGCCTGAAAGGTCAAATGCATTTGAAACGTGTCCAGTTACATTTGGAAAATCTACTTTCAAATCTACTGCTTTGTGGAACAAAGGCACTTAGGGAGGTCTTTCCTGGTGGTAAATTAGCATTGTTTTTAACAGCTTCGCTTTGACTTTAATTCCTAAAGGGCTTCAATCAGCTCCTATAATGAGGCCACAGCCTAGGCAGGTGAGGTGGACCTTTGAATAGCTGAAGCAATGCATCACGAGAGAAGCAGAACTGTCCTTGTCACCAAAGAGGAGGAAAATTACAACAGGCAGTTATGCTGTTGATATACAATTTTACCTTCATTTCTAGGTTAATACTTTAGTGTCAGATGCAAAAAATAGCACAGCTTCAGGACAAAACTGTCCCTTTATTTAAAAATAGAATATATTTCACAGCCTATCTATTCCCTTGATTTGGACCAGAAAGGTTCAATGCTGTTATGGACCAATCCTTTCACAGCACACCACAGCACTTCTGTATACTTTGGGGTAATACCAGAAATCTGTGTGCACTGATATTGCAGTCAGAATACTGGTAGGATTTTCAGTCTCTAAGGTTTTTCAATGCTACTGTGTAGCAAAAAAAAACTGGGAGGTCGTAGCTCAGTGGTTAAGGTGTTGCATTTTTTTTATCTGAAGGTCATGAGTTTAAATCCCAGCCACACCAAGCTGCCATTTCTGGCCCCTGAGCATTGCTCTTAACCCTATTGCTGCTCAGTTGTATGAATGAGATAAATGTAATCTTTCTGGATAAGGGTGACTGCCAAATGCCATAAATCTAAATATATGCCTAAAGAATGGCGTAAAATCATTAAAATAATATCTCATCTAATATTAGAGCTAATAGTATTTATAAAAAATGTTGATTACACAAATTCAATATCCTGTTCAAAACAGTCCCATTATACAGGTCAGTAGTGTCTCTCCAGTCTGATCAACTATAAATACAAGGTGTGAAAATATTTCTTTGCTGACTTTTCTAATGTCACTGCTAGGTAATTAAAAAGCATTATAATTTATAGCAAAATATAAGAAATAGTGCGACCTGTATTTTCTCTAAGCTCAAAAAATCCTAGCATAAACTAGCATTTGCATCTATAATTGTGTCATGATACACAGACAAACATAGAGATTAGAGAACAGCCTGACTGTTTAACACACACATTTACAAAAGATTGAGAAGTCCATTTTATTGTAAAGACATATTATACCCAGAACAGTACCCACAACAGGCCTTCATTTTGGAACTTGCACATAGAAATGTTACATGTATTACTGTAAAAAAAATAAAGGTTGACATCCTGTATCGACCATGGCAGGACGAGATAAGAAGTCTTATGGTTCTATGATTGTTTTTTCAATCAACAAAACAAAAACCATTTATTAAATCATGGTCATACAGTTGTTACAGACAATGATTACATAACAATATTCCATTATAGTACAGCCAGATTACATAATATGGGTCCACTAACTGGTATGTGTTTGTTTACTGTGTTGCCTACTACTATATTTACTCTCAATGTATTCGTTATTGAGAGATTTTTCAAACACCATCACGTGTGATACAGAAATTACAACATTGACAACTAAATTGGACAATTTAAGCTGTTTAGCAACCATTAAGCTACTCTGTAAAATAGAGACTATATCACTATTCTGTTTTTTTTCCTCCATTATTACTATACAGGTATTATTATACATTTATATAACCCATGCCATTTGCTTTAACCGTTACCTGAGATATAAAAGCATTTTCAGTCTGTCATGGTACAGACTTCATTTAAAGTATTGTAAGTGCTCCACCATGAATTAGGTCACAGTTCTGGCATTCTGTAGAAATATCAGCCCTTTCGTACAATATAGTTATACAGACTTGATCGCTCTAATAGTGTTACTCTTAATACTTAATACTATATGTAGTACATCGATATATCGAATTTGCACGGGCTCTTCTTGGTTGCTGCTTTGTGTACCGTTAAATGAGGCGGTTTGAGATAATAGATGATAATGAATGCTAAAAGAGTCAAACACAACACAATTAAATGATAATCAACATTCCCAGGAGCTGTTTATCTGTTTAAAACTGTGACAGAGAGGCTCTTACCTTTCAGCTAATAAGGCTTAACCTGATTATTTTGGTTTGCAAGACTGTGAAACAGTAGCAATCCGACTTTCTTTCATATTAAGAAAAGATTTTTTTGTTGCATTCTTTTGTATTCATGACTGAAAACGTCATTTAATTCCTTTTTCTCTTATTCAATTTATTGTAGTGTAATCACTTTCAATGTTTTGTCCAGTCTGATGTGCTGCATGTCATTAGGTCACCATTTATCGGAGACATTTTAATAAACATTAAGCGAATCTGGTGAATGTCAAACCAGAAGCCATTATTTCAGGCTATTTTCACCATCGATGTGGCAGTGACGCAGATTTGAGGGTTGCGTGGCGTGATGAATACATGCAGTTTAAGTGTTGGCCAGCCGTGTATCATATCGCAGGACAGATCTAATGCAGCACATGGCATATTGCATAAGTGATGCTTTATATAACAGGGGAAAACATTCAAACATGTGGAATTCATCAAGTAGTGCTTGAACCCAACAATTCATGTAAATACATAACATCTAAATGCAATGATGCACATTTTACAACAAAATCACATTTTAGTTCACTTTTCACAATTTCTAGTCTCAATACTGATTGTGTAGTACTTTTTACAATGACTTTTCTGGATGACTTCTCATATCATACTGTATGTTTGTCAATCATTTAAAAAAATCCCCTCATAATCCATTCCAACTTGCAGTAAATACAATGTTTGATACAGATAAGTACAAATGCATCTTTGATTTCTCTGGGTGATAAAGAAAATGTAGTCCCAAGGCAAGATAACTTGAATCTTCTATTTCTAATATCAGCATCAGTAGGACATTGTTCCAGCTGAACACACCAACAACTGCTCGTAAAGGACTCCGGCAAATAATGCAGTCAGGTAATGTGGTATTTTTGGAGCCAGTGCTTAAAAATACTTAATTCTGACATGGATTTAGTGCAGTAATACCATACATTATATATCCAATATAGTATACACTGGTAGTTTACTTTCCTAAAGATATTTAGACTGAACACATTGGATGTGCCTTTATGCTCAACAAAGGACTATACAGAAGAAAAAACAAAAAGGGATGGGAAAGCTTTGCTACTGTTACCTGTTACCAAGCCATGTTATAGGATTTTATAAAAAAATAAATAAAACATTAAACAACCATTTACCATGTGACATTTCTTTCTGGAAGTTTTACAGTATTTTTTTGCCATTAAAAGAAGAAACAAATGACAGAGACAAATGAGATACAATAATCGACAGAAATGTTTTAGGGTCTTTTAGGGCCCGAGGCAAATAATACATTTTTAACAAATCAAAAACAGCATATGGGCAAAACCAAAAAAACGTTAAAACTCATCACTGTATGTTTTTAGTGTCGCTGTGATCAAGTGGAAAAGCAGAGCAGCAAGTTGGCTGAAAATGATTTTCGCACTGACTTATGAATCGATATTACAAGCAACCAGGTTTCGTTTTCTGTGCGAATACATTTTATCTTGAATATGTTAGTGTTGGTTTCACAAATGTGGACATTCGATAACCTATGTGCGAAATTTATTTCACAATCTTAATCATCAAAAATACACATGCAGGGGTTTAAATATACACATCAGGCTAACGGGGAAATCAAACAACATTCAATTAAAGATTTCCCAAAGTTTATTGACCCACTACAGCTACACACAGGGACATTCCATCTAGGCAAGTTATACATTTAATGTATAAGTTTGTGTGTGTGTGTGTGTGTGTGTGTGTGTGTGTGTGTGTGTGTGTGTGTGTGTGTGTGTGTGTGTGTGTGTGTGTGTGTGTGTGTGTGTGTGTGTGTAAACTAAAAGTTTTAGAACATGAAAAACTACTGGAAAACTGCTGCTCCATCCACAATCCAGTATTGTATGACTCCGGTTTCATGCAGTGTATGTGTTGTAGGGAATTTTTTTTTATTTCTGTAATTAAACAGGACCTCACAAGTCTCAAAATTATCTATTTCGCATATCATGATCTTTGTATTATAGGGTTCTATCTTGGTGAAGAGCCGTTCGAGCCAAACCATCAAAACCTGTTTATTTGTACAACACAATAAGATTTCTTCATTTTTAAATTATAGGATGTCTGAGATATTAGTATTTCACAGGTATGTAGTCTGAGATAGTATTTCAAACAATGTCCATACTTCCAATAAAAAAAATATTATTGTATAAGATCCAGCACTAGTTTTATAAGGTTCTCTAAAGCAAATTTCTTTGATCTCATTGATTACCTAGTATCTTTTAATAAACTCAGCAGGAAAATACATTTTCATACCTTTCAGACATTTAAACCAACATAATCACCATCAGTACTGTACGTTTCAATCAATTTTTAGAAACCGAAGTTGTTCTCAACAAGATATTTTATTTCGAAATTTCCCTTTAAGACTTTTGACAATATTACAATACATCAGAACAAACAGTACATGGTTTTGTAAAAACACATCTTACATTTCTGCAAGTTGACCTGCAGACACATTTATACTGCAAACTTCAGTTTACTAAGCACAGTGCATGTTGCTAGCTCATTTTAACTACACTACTATTTAATGCTAATGTTAGCTACATTTAGCCACAATATTACTCTTCTGCTTTCTGAAGACTTTTTAATGTGCCCAAATGATAATAAAATGTATAGACCTGTAATATAATTGCTTTTTTTATACTTACATTTTATTACTTTTAAAGAATATATACAACCAAACTTTTATTTACTTCTTTGGCTTGCCATACTGAGACATCAGATCTGTTCTTCTCTCTCAGAGTGTAAAGAGAATGTGAATGTTTTTTGGCCATGGCTAAGTTCATACTGTGGATGATGAGTGTCTGGAAGAAAGAACTTTATACCGAATTTAAATTTGATTGAAAAATTATTGTTTGGTAAATTTCTCCGCCCAAATATTACACCAAAATATAACGTAAAAAATGTATTAATAACACGAGATCAGTAAAAAGTTTTACCTATTGTTTTTTTTTCTTTTTTTCAACCAATATGGCAGATAGAACCTTATAATACTGAGGTCACGATATAACTTTATATACATGCCTAAAAATTCTACCTGTACCACAAATTTTCCATTTTTTATACACAAGAAGACTCAGTATCAGGATCATCTTTGTATTCTTTGTTGAAAAAACAAACTAACAAAAAAACATAACAAAAGTGGTATCACCCACCTGTACTCTTGCCATGATATTTCTGATATAAGCACTATAATATATATATTTAATGAGACTTATTTTGGAATTAAATAATACATCACTTATATTAAGTAGTTTATTCACAAAACAGAATAAATGCTAATTTTAAAAGATCATCAGTGGAACTAAAACTTGCTTGCACTGTGATCACACAATGCAAGCAAACACCTGTGCAAAAGGTCAAATTAATAAATTACTCGTGTCTTTGCAAAACACAATCTCATCCATGTCTATATTGTACCACACGCTACATATTGCTGGAAAACTAAACCCTCACACGGCAAAAGATTTCACGCAGAGTTTCGTATATATACTGTATATAGGAGTACAAAGAGTTATTGGATGACATCTGATGATGTTGAGAACATCTTTGAGAGTGGGCAAACTCTAGAGAGTTGTACATTTTAAGGGTGCATCTAACAGCTTGTGTCGACTTCTAAGCACGTGTACAGCAAAGGGCTTGAAACATATGTAAAATAAATGTGTCATGGCTAAATTTTTAACACGACCCTCAACACGTCAAACACAATTCTAAGCATTGCTGCAAGGGGGCGCTATAGTCAGCTAAGTGCAGAGGCATGTTTCATTCTAAAATGTCTTGTCAGACCAGCCATTTAATTAGAGTTCATACATAGCTGGGTTGACAGTGTTCTGTTAGCTTGAGCAAAATCTTGCTGCAATATGTAGACTTTGTTTCAGCCCCCAATAGGTGCTTAAAGGAAGATTCAAATGTGACTTGGCCTGTACTAAATTCAGATGTTTTTTTTTTGTTGCTCTATTTCACCCTGTCCAACTACCAGAAGCACTGTAATAGTGTTCTCCTTTGCATGTGCACCTACATGATGAGAGCTTCAAAAACAGTGACAAATATATGGGTGATTTGTCATTAATATACAGTAAATACCTTCATGCCATGTCACTAATTCTTTTCTCTATTTGACATGTAGATTTTGGCATTATATTCAGCTGGGGAATAGTTTTTTTTCTATCCACCAAAGTTCCGTTTTCCTGCAATGTTTTGTGGCTTACTTCAGGAATGGTGGAACAGATGTGTTCCTCCATTGCCCTTGTGGTCAGCAGCTGTATTGCCACTAAGCAGCTCACACAGACTCACTATGAGCCACAAATGAGAGGGTGTGCTCATCCTGGCTATTGACATCAAGTTCCTTCATCACCCTTACACTGTCTACAGCATCCTTACAAAGGCACCTACTGTTGCTTATGTACCTATCCATGTCTCTCAGATACTCCATGGTTATTGGCACTAACAGATCATTTGATGTCAAATATGGTTTAATCTGTAAGCAAACAATAGAGTTCTACACATGGTCCTTAAATGGCCACTTCTGTTCTTGGTAGTGGTTGGAATGCCCAGGCTACTGCTTCTCTTGTAAGATTTTCTGAGATGAAGGGGTGCCAGCAGTGGTGGACGAAGAACACAAACCATGGAGTTGAGTTAAAAGTAAAAGTGCTCCGCTTAAACTTTCACTTAAATAAAAGTACAAAAGTTTTTTGTCTTTAAAATTGTGTCTTAAGCGCTATGATTTTTTATGGCTCTAATGTTCCTATTATAACTCTTTGCTTAATCAACTCAGTTTATGTTAAAAGACTCTGTTACTCTTAACACATCGATCTCTTAATAGAATGATATTAATGAGTCACTGATTGATATCTATTTAAATTATAATAAGCCCAAAGCCTTTTTTTTCAACTACTTAAAAGAAAATTGTGTAAATAAAGTCAGGGGTGTTATGGCAAGTTAGTGTCAGGAGTTTCTTGGTTTATTTATTAAGTAGACACCAGCAAGTGGCAATCAAAAAAGTTTAAAACAGAGAGCGTGCTCGACCCTGATTGGTGGCTTGCTGCGTGATTGTCCACCACTGCCAGCCATGTTTTGTGAGTGTAGTAATGACACACATTGTAGCAGTCCAGGAAAAATAACCACCCTAGTATGTGGGCCTTGTATAAGGTGAGAATATTTCAAAAATGATATATGGACTGTCACTGCAATGCAAGAGGTGTTTGCTTTCTTAAAGGGACTGCTGATTAGTGGTCATTTATGCTGAAAATGTATTTGGTTGCCATTTCAGCTAGCCAGAGCACAGAGTATATCAAATTGACGGTATATCATGGCAAACTTTCATTGCAAGTCAGATACCTCACTCTTATGTTGGAGCCCTTAGGACCACTATCCAAGCATCCAAAAGAGACACTGCTTTATGGTGCAAATTATTGAAGACAACATTTTGCTAAAGATCACAAGAAGAAAGAGGATGGGAAAATGATATGTTGATGATGTGATTAGCTTACTCTGATTTTGGACAAAAGGTTCTGGTGTAACCTTGTTCCTGAATAAGTTTAACTCAATCAAATTTGTAGCACATTGACCTTGCATCAATCAATGAAGGACAATCTGCAGAATGTGCCCAGTACATTACACACAATACATTATGGCAGTATTTGAACTGTAAGGCCAGGTATTTGTTCATCAGGCAGTTAGTCATCTGTTGGAAGAGTGCAAAGAGTGTAGGCGCTGCCTTGCCTATGTAGAGACCCATTTGGTGACAAAAGTCATCAGCATCCTACGGACAGGATGCTAAATGCTAATTCTCTACTGTGATGAGCCATAGTGTGAAGGTATTTATAGCAAGCACTATATCACTGTCACTTTGACTTTGTTGAAGGACTAGACATGCATGCACAGGTGCACTAAACTGATTAATGAAATAACTCTGTTGTACTTAGTTATCAATTGGGTGACGTGGCTACATAAGTAGTAAACATCTACAAAATAGGATTGCAAAGAAATTGGACAAGACTAGGTATTCTGTGTATCAGGTCAGTCAAAATACAGTCTTATCCATGCACCTATGCTAAAAATTGGTCTTAAGAAGTTGAATTGAGCATGTAGATTTTGGACCAAATGGGTTTAGCCATTCTACCATCATTCATTTATGATGTTCAAAACAGCAACAGTGAGCAAACAAGTGCAAATGTAAAAATAATAAATACAATTCTTGTTCCCAACTAAAATGGCAACAGGCTGGCATTAATAAGCAAATTACACTGTGAGAATTGAGCCCTATATACTGGAATTACTATAAAAAATCACAAAATTGCTGACTATGATTGAAAAGCATAGGCTCCAGGATGTGTGCAGTATCAATACAGAGATTTTGGTACACATTGTTCTTATACAATATGAAAATAAACTCGGTAAAATTAAGGAAAAAAAAAGACCTGTCCAGAATTAGTGAATTTGTGCCCATTCAAGCCTGAGATACTCCAAGACCCTGCTGCCTGTGTATCCCAGAACTATCTATCCCTGCATTCAGAATTACAGACAAACTGAACAGAGTAGCACTGCTCCCATTATGCACTGCAGATGAGTGTAATTGCGTTACAATTTACTAGTCTGCTGGACACTTTGTTTCTGTCAAAAGCTTATAACTATATTATTAAATTGCATTATAATACAGACATGACAGTAACTGAAAAAAAAGAGAGTACAGATTATAAAATATACTGCTTGTTGCTCCAGAAGTCCAGAGTCCTACATCATACTTTTTTCATGCCTTCCTGAAAAGAAAAAAGTACAGATCCTGCACATGGGGCTCAAGCAGATGGTCAGATGCAGCTCTGCCAATGCCAATCCCATGGGAAAAAACAGCTCTCAGACCTCCTCGGTTTTCTTTCACTCTTCCATTAGTCTAGTCTGGCTCAGTCGAGTTGGCTGTGTCATACCTCTTCACACCGTCACTTCAGTCTTGCTGTTACTGATATAGTATGGGTGGGGAGGCAGGTAATGCTGGCTGTGTGAGGTCAGCTCATTGACCTGCTCCAGTAGTGTGCTCTGCTTTTTAGGGCCATATGTGTGGCGACGCCCAAGAACCTCTGATGCCTCGCGGCTCCTTAGCATGCCTGGGGTGGAAATGGTGTTGGAGCCATAGGGCAGTGGGTGTGAGCACGTCACCTTCATGCTCTTGGCCTTGTGTCCATTTTGTTTTTGGCAAGGCATCTCTGGGCTATAAGGGTTGGTCGGCTCCGGTTCAAGCTGCACTGGGTGCAGGGGTAGTGTGCCTTTGGTCGTCAAATCCGAACCGTGTCTCCGGTTTGTGTAAAAGTTTTCATTAGCCTTCTCAGCTGAAAATACAAGCAGAAACAAACAATGGATGTTCAAAGTGAGCCAATAAATCTGCAAAGCCACCTTACACCAATCAGGCATAACATTATGGCATTACAACATTATGACCGGTGAATAAATAACACCGGTTATCTCTTCATCATGGCACCTGCTAGTGGGTGGGAGAAGCAAGTAAACATTTTGTCCTCAAAGGTGATGTGTAGAACCAGGAAAAATGGGCAAGCATAAGTATTTGATCGAGTGTGACGAGGGCCAAATTGTGATGGCTAGACGACTGGGTCGGAGCATCTCCAAAACTGCTGCTCAGTGGTCAGTATCTATTAAAAGTGCTCCAAGGAAGGCACAGTGGTGAACCGGCGACAGGGTCGTGGGAGGCTTATTAATGCATGTGGGAATCGAAAGTTGGTCCGTGTGGTCCGATCCAACAGACGAGCTCCTGTAGATCAAATTGCTGAAGAAGTTTGTGCTGTTAATGTTCAACAGGTCAGGACTGTTACAGAAGCAAAAGGAGGACCAACACAATATTAGGCACGTGGTCATAATGTTATGCCTAATCAGTGTATAAAAACTGTGAAGTTAATCTGACCTGTGGCAAACATGCCTTAGTTTCCACAATGAGCACTTTATTGGAGCAAGCTCTACACAATGAATTTAGTCCCTCTGAGAAATACAGTATGTCTGTAAAAAGAAGAATAAGCTACATATTTCCTGTACATGATTATAAGCAAAATGTGTTGCTATGGTGAAAATAATGTCAGAAGTGGTCTATATTAGGTTTGAACACGATCAAGGGATCTGAATTGTCCGAGATGGTAAAATATATTAAATTATTTGTTTGCCCACAGATTGTTTTAGTTATTTTCATGTATCCATAATTAACACTTATTCATTCATTTTCAGTTAGCACTTCCTGGTAATGGCCACAGTTGATCCAGTAAGTGTTTCAGGTACAAGGAGATCAAAGAAAGCCAGAGAAGATGGGAAAACCAACAGCAAAAAAAGATACAAAGCACAGACTGTAATCCAAGTTCTGGATAAAATAAAGTGGATTTTAGTGATGGTAACATTCTTCTGGGTTACAAAAAATCAAGTACAAATATGTTAAAGCTTTAGGTTTTCAACCCATGAATTTGATCTAAACGTTTTAATGCAGTTGTATTTAGAACTTAGCTTTGAAAATCAGTTTCTAGAGATCTGTTCTAGATCTGTTTAACCCATTAAGATGTAAGTTGCCTAAATTCACACATTTTTATTGCCTTGAAACTGTCTAAAGCTCTAATAGGAACAGTATATATAGACACAAACATAGTCTATAATATTATAGACTGCTTAATTCAATATTATTCAGGTGACCTTTCTAACCCTGAGCTTGAAACCAACATTTAGCTGTAGGCAGAGCATCATGCAAAACAATCCAGGTAGTAGAGACAGGAAGGTCGCCTGGGAGAACAAGGCTCTTTCGTGTACATCAATATCCTGAGATTAGCAAATATCAATGGCAAGGAGCGCAATGTCTCAGTCAGCAGTGAGCCAAACATTAAAATTCTCTTGCTGCTGTCTTCTCTTAGACTTGTTTCCTCAAGGCTCTAATGGATTACCTGGAGGAAAACCTTGGTTTCGATTGACTGTTTTGGCAAAACATCCACCATAATGCATTAGTTTATCTGCCAGCATTTTTCAAACAGCTGTCTGCCAACTAACATCATTTAATGAGCTGGACGTTGATGCAGAATAATGTAATTTATAAGAAAAGTTCATATTAAGTATTATCTAAATACTTGCCATCAGTGTTGTGCTAGTTACTAAAAATAGTAACTAGTTACAGTTACTCGTTACTTCATTCAAAAAGTAACTTAGTTACTTTGTTGATTACTTACACCAAAAAGTAATGCGTTACTGTTAAAAGTAACTTTTTAGTTACTTTTTTAAAGAACATTCTTTAATGTTCCTATTAATGCCCTTTTATGTGTTATGGTCTACAAACACTAAACTGACTTAAACACAAATTTTATTTTTAAACACTATTTTATTAAAGTCAGACCAGCACAAACTAAATATATCACAAGGATTTCTAAAATAAATAACAAAACAAGCTGAATAATATATTCACAATCAAAAACTAAAGTGGCTTCTGCTGTTGTGTTGAGCTCTTAAACATGTTCCTTTCACAGCTGAAGTATGAAAACTATCAACAATGTAGAACAGAACACCGGGTTAGCTTCTAGCTTCTAGCTTCTAGCATGAACGGAGACACGCCCACAGTGCGTCTTCTTCGCGTATACTGAGGGTAATCCACCAATCCTACAATGCGACACTGCTATAAACAGGTCAGACTGTAGTCTACACTTCAGCCGGAATTCATTCATTTAAAAAAGTAACAGGTAACGCACCATACGGTAACGGTAACGGAGTTACTTTATTTTTAAAAGTAACGCGTTACAGTATTAGTTACTGTATTAGTTACTGTTACTGGTAACGCGTTACTGCCCAACACTGCTTGCCATAATTTATTGCTGTTGAAATGTTACATTGATTTTATTTTGAATCTAACACTACTCGATTCTCAGATTTACTGTTGCATTTGGATGTTTTTAGCTTTAAGGTTTTTTTTTCAAATGCAAAAACAAAAATATGCTTATTTTGTTTGCCACCACACACTATACATTATCCTCAATCAGTGTGCGGAATAAGAGTGTAACAATAACAGCATAGCATCTGGTATGGAATTGCAATTTACAATGACTTCTATTCACCTCAGGTCTGCTGATGTATCAGCAATGTTTACAGTGTTTACAAAAAACACTAGACTGCACAACCACATCGCTGTACACACCCGTATCTGTTTCTTCTTTACATACTTATTTATATTTATATATTTACTCCTTTATCTTTCATCTATAATGTAAATTGCTATTAATATAAGTTTTACTCTCTGGGCTGCTCTTATATGTGACTTTCCCTCTGGGAAGAAAAAGTTATCAATCTGTCTGTCTGTCTGTCTGTCAATGATTAGATCACTTTGGTGGCTATTTCTTTTGATAATTGAATTTATCTCAGCGTTAAATGAAATTAGCTGCATCATTATATCATTAGTGTCACCAAGCCCACATATTGTGAGAGAAATTTAAGTCTGCATAAGATTTTGTTAGCAGGTTTCTTTGCTCTATGTTTAAAAAAATGACACATCGCCTACAAAAATCCAATTAAGTTTGAATATTGGCAGTCATAACTTGTTAATATTGATAATGGAACCTCTGGCGCTGACTCCCATGTCATATTTGCTACTTACCTTGGTAATAGAATTCGGGGAAACTATTTATGAGAAGAGAAATACAATAGGCAGCCAACTTCTGGGCTTAATTAATGGTACATTCAATAAGGTCTTCACTCATCTTGCCGATGTCTGACTAAATTCAAGTACTCTGTCCTAAGGGTTTAAACGATGACATTCTTGCTGTTTCTTTAACATCGATGTAATAACTCACTCTAAGTATTCAAGCATGCTTACCTACTGCTTTCAACGATGCATATTTGTTGAGCTCTTTGACAGGCTGGGGTTGCTCATAGTTGTGAGAAATCTGTCCCAATGTAGCATATGGAGACATTGGTGTACCCAGTGTAGGGTACGGGGACACTGGTCCTGGGCCCACATTGTTTATCTGGTTGCTTTCTGAAATGAAGAGAAGAGATAACGGAAAAAGAAATGATTTAAATGACAAGGGAATTTAAATGAAAATAGAAATTTCTGAGTGCAAAAGTATGCATGTAAAGAAGAATTGTTTACTCGCTATTTCATATATGCAGTAGTCCCCTAATCACCCATAGTTCTTTTTGAATACATATAAAAACCGAGTCATTTGCACATCACTCGTGTGCGCTTTCTCCTGCTGAGCTTCAATATTCATAATAAATTGGATTTTTCTTCTTTTCTTATTATTTGACGCCCTTTTCATATAAAGCTTTTAAGGCTTGTCCAGTCGATGGACACAAATGCCCTAAGTAACAAAACTATTCAAGAGCTCCACCAGCAGACAGCTGGTCAATTGAGGGGTGCACAGCAGCATGGTAAATTAACTATTGGAGGCCAGCCAGATGTTGTGACCATTATTTCTAACTGCCCTGTTAGACCCCTATATATTGTGGTAATCATTAGGAAACAGCAAAGCAACATGCATATATATTTCTTGTTCATAGTGATGTAAATAAAACACTGCTTCTGTATTGTATAATTAAAGCGCTTCTTCTATCGAATACTATAAAGTCTGTTTTTTTGTTATTTTCTCATATTTCACGTTAGTCTAATCTTTCCCAATGCTGTGCGATTAGCACTGCATTTCACAGTTCCAGTGACAAGAGAATCATGTGTTGTGGTAGGATTTTGTCTCTGGTGTGTTTTCTCAGCAAAAACAAATCTGTCACACTAGTCGAAGACAATAATCCATCACACCAACAGAGGCCCCTGCCTCCAAATAATTAGCCTCTTCTTAAGTCTCAGGAATATAGTAATCACGGACTACACAAAGCTCACACAGATTGTTCACCATTTGTGTGGCCTTGCTGATATTCCATCATGTATGTTACAGTTTATAGGATGGTGCTGTGCCATGCTTTTCCTCTGCTGGATAGTGCTACGTAGTGTTTCTGAATGTGGATCCTCTCAAATCTCCTGGATGTCTGGAATTGCATTTCTTTTGTCTAAATGCAATTACAATTACATATTAATAATATTTTGAAAGGCTGTAAATAATACCTTATTTTATATACAATTACTTTCTTCCTCCTTCCTTTCACAACTATTTTTCTCAGGAGTTTATCTTTTGGCATCGTCGTGCGTTTAAAAATCACCCGATTGAAGTTTTTCCCCCGATGCCGTGCAGCTCAGAACACAGGTGAGGTGCGTTTTTTCGTTTCCGTTCGAAAATTTCATCTATGTTTTGGGGTTCAGTTTTTTGGCTTGAAGTTTGTGAAACCAGGAAAAAACCCAGGTAAAAAATTCATAAATTAGCCAGTTCGTTGTTTAAGCCGCGGGGTTCAAAACGTGGGAAAAAAGTAGCGGCTTATAGTCCGAAAAATACGGTAAGTTAAGTATTTTACTCGTATTGAACGTAAGCTCAAACATGCACTAGTCCTCAACACCAAGTTATTGACAAGCCAGAAACGGATGAGATTTTATTTCCTAAAATACAAATCAAATCGTACAACTCAATTACACCGAAAACCACTGCATTAACCATCAACACAACAGTCACTTAAACACACCAGAATGAAACAGTAAAACATAAAAAAAAAAGTAGTAAAGAAATCTTTCAAAAGGTTTATTAATTTAACAATTACAATAAAAGTATCATGTCACAAAGTAGAGGAACCATTAGTATTCAATGTAGAAATAAAAAGCAGATGGTGATATTACCTATTCTGCAGAATAAATAAGCCACAGCAGATAAAGCTGCCAGGCAAAATGTTAATTGGTAACAGGCATTTTCAATTAAAATATAGGGAAGTTAAAAAACTACTGTGCATATACTGAATCATAAATGTAGTTGAGTAGATACTTTGGTAGTTTCTTTGATACTCAGTAAAAGTAGCCAAGAAAATACTTAAGTACAGTAACGAAGTATATTTACTCAACCACATTTGGTTTCACTCTTGTCAGCCACGAACAGGAATCTGGGACTTTCATGGTTTTGATTTTACCCTGGACATTTTTTTTTTTTTTGCACTGTTACGTATGAACTGTAAAGCCTTTGATTGTGAAAGGAGATTAGCAATTTCTGAAACCCTCAAATCATCTGGTACTAACATCCATGCCATTGTTAAGGTCACAAAGATCACACTTTTATCCTATTATGATGTGTGAACTAAATCCCTTGACTTGTATCTGCATAATTATATGCACTGTGCTGCTACTACATGATTGCCTAATTAGATAACTACCTACATGAGCAAATGGACGGTGAAAGTATAATATATATATATATGTGTGTGTGTGTGTGTGTGTTAGACTTTGCTACTTAAAGAGGCATACGGTATAATGTGAGATTTTTAAACGTGCTGACAGTTACATCTCTCGGGATGATCAATGCGCATATAAATACATCATATACACCTAGATATATTAAAACTGATGCACAGAGACAGCATTTAAAAGGCACAAATGTGATTGCAAATTGATCCAGGTTGTTAATATTCACAATGTGATGTATTCTTTGATGTCTCATTATTTTCATCCTGCATTCTCCGGCTTTTTAGATGTTCGTCCATATAGTCGAGTATCGATCATTGGATAATTTTTCCGATATATGTCAGCGATCATGCAAGTCAAAAGCGGCATGGAAGAAAAGGTTTCTGCCAAGATGTGTTTAGGCAATGCAGTCATTTGTCAAAAAGATAGAGGTTCACAATTCAATTGGAACCTGAAAACTGAATTCTTCTCTCTCTCTCTCTCTCTCTCTCTCTCTCTCTCTCTCTCACTTCCTTTGTCACCTAGTTTATTTTCAGTTTTGTTTGGGATGTGCTCCAATACAGCATTGCCACAAGCCTTTATTCAACCATGAAACGTAAGTGAGAAAGAATAGCATTGCTGTACTGTCTATATTTCCCTTCAGTGCCCATTGCTGCATACTGAATCTGTTTTGAAACCAAACTGGTCCTGTTTGTGTATCATCTGTTTGTAAATCATCATTTGAAGTGGTTAGTCACTGGGCAAATGGCCCGCCGAAGCTGTTCAGATTTGGGTATAAATTATTTCTCAGGTGACAAAATCGAGTGTCAGTCTGACAGAAATTGCTGTAATTTGTGCCCAGCTCTTGAACAGAACAGGCATTTGTCCTGTTGAGAGGACATGTCAGCTATCACCAAAATGTCACCCGGGCTTCTTTTCCCATCACTCTCCCCTGGCACACTCTTTGATTGGATTTTAAGCCATTTCTGCAGACAGCAACATAATGAATATGCCAGCATTAGTTACACATGCTTTCTGGTCTATGATTCTGCAGCCTGCAGACAGCACATTTCACACAGCCACTAAGCCCTATAACAATCAACTGTCAATCGAGTCAAACAACACCAAAGCATATTTGCTGAAAGTGAAACCATGTATATCTGATTTTTGTTGGTATAAAGAGAGCATGTCAAATTATCCATTAAAAAACAAACAACAGAAAAAACATCTAACACAAAAAATCCCACACTATAGCAACTAAACAATAACCAAAGGTGGGATGACCCACCCGACCCACTGCAAGTCATTCATGTTGTTACGTAGCATAAAACCAAAAAACTACAAACCCAACATTTTTAACTGTATGTTGAGATTGCTTTGTAGTAGGAATAATTTTCCAATGTGGGCACATTCTCTCTCTCTATCTGAAGAAAATACCTGTCATTCATGTTGCATCCACATCAATCTAATATAATAAAAAAATATGGAATTTAGGCAATGCGTTAAAAAAAAAAAAAAACAAACACAGATGCCATTGGGCGCAGTAGAGCTATACAACGCAATTGAAATGCATGACAGATGTGATTGATTGGTAAGGGAGTACATATCCAGATGTGAGTGTTTCTGGCACGGCGTTTCCTGCAACCCACTGACAACAATATTTAGGACATTTTTGTGATAATATTTTGTGGCAATATAAAACTCAAAACATGTGTTGGCAATTAAAAGAAGAATATATTAAAAATTGTATCCCAGTCCCAGTGCTTGCATTATATCTCACATTCTCTAGTTATGCTTGTCTATATTGGGCTCATTTATTGTTTAAACTTTATATATATATATATATATATATATATATATATATATATATATATATATATATATATATATATATATATATACACAAAAATATATATTTTTTTAGACCTGATGGGTTTACATTTTAGCCCATAGCTTTTTCAATTCATCAACTGAAACCAAAAAAAACCCCACCAAAAAACAGTAAACTGTGCCAATTCTGCCGAAATAAAAAAATAAATCAAAACATTTTCTAAATTGCACTAGCAATCAGGCAGCTTTGATTTTATGACAGCCACATAACCTGCATAATTTGCACCACACCAGCATAAAATTCATTACGTTTTGCTTGTTTCACTTCTGCTGGGCACTACAATGCCAAATCCTTTGCCAATCAGTGTATGTTGGACAAATCTAGTGTAATGTTTAAATTCAAACACCTTTTGCTCTTGTTCAAAGAGAAAATTGCTCATGCAGTCAAAAATAAAATTGCACATGCAATCAGCAGACTGATTTAAATAAATTTAGTCATTTTTATAGGAACATTATCTAATCAGCCAATCATGGAGCAGCAGCACAATACATCAAATCATGCAGATACAGATTAAGGGCTTGAGTTAATGTTCATGTCAGATGTCGGAATGGGGAAAAGAAATGTGACTTTAGTGACTTTGACCATGCCATGCTTGTTGGTGTCTGATGTACAGCTTACATCCCATTGTCAACTTGCCAAAGGGTAAAAATCGATAAGAACAACAATTCAGCATACAGAGAGTAGGTGCAGTGGCAGACTGGTACAGAGCTAACAAACTCTCTGAACTTGACCAAAACAAAAGAAATGATTGCTGTCTTCAGAAGGATACAACATGACCACTCTCTGCTGAACATTTATGTCTCCTCTGTGCATTTTTGGGAGAACAGTAACTTCCTTGGTGTTCACCTGGAAGTGAACCCGATACGATTCGGATTAAAGATTAAATAAAACTAGACACTCCTTTTCTGTTCTGCCTCCAGGAAGATGCAGCTCTACCTCTGCCATGTTAATCTGTATTCTATGTGACTCTCAAGACACGCCTCTGCCTCTGTAGTGTTGTGATACGTCATATTTACATAGCAGCAGTGGTGCTGAGAGAGCGTGTTTGAGAAACCGTTTAGCGAAGAGAAATCAATCTACATATAAATTATTGGTCACATTCTAAATAATAGAAGTATACCGTAAAGTGTATATAAATAAATCAGTTCATACTGATGCGAGTATGCTAAAAACAATGGATAAACAATGCGATACAAATGCAAACTTTTTAAAATCGATGCATAACATCATTAAATTTAGTTAATCACATCATTAACTAAAGTCGATGCACCGATACCACCGGTGAATCTTACCATCCCTACTATAGAGAGCATCCTGAATTCCTACATCACTACCTGGTTTGGAAATCGTACCGTCCCAGATCTCAAGAAGCTTCAACAGATAATGAGGACAGTAGAGAAGACTGATGGGGTCTTACTTTTCACCATTACACACATTTATACCACACTTTGCACACTATGCCACTAGCTTTTTAGATGACTACACACTCAATTATTTACTCCTGCCATGTGGCAAAAGGTTAGCAAGATTTCAGCCTTTAACAGCAAGAATGCAAGCATTTTCCCCTAAACCATCAAAATTCTTAATACACAGAGCCACACACAGAGACACACATTCATATTCAATTTTACACCATTCTACTCCCTCCAATATTCGCAAATATTTTTTTCGTAAACTGCTGCAAAAACACTACACAAATCCTGTACTGACAACCTCTACTTTCTACTGTTTATCATAGTAAATAGTCATAGTATTATATTTGCATTCTACAGTGTTAAAATCTTTCTTGCACAACCTGTTGCACTACACTGTCCATTTCTGTGCCTATTGTCCTCTAAAGGTCTCTAAACTCTTGTAGCCTCATGAAGTTCTATGTTGTTGAATGTAGCACCACAGTCCTATTGTGCATTGTGTTCAGCTGTACATGTGGTTGAAATGACAATAAAACTACTTGATTTGACAAATGCAACCATGTGAGTTTGTTCTCATGTGAACAAACAAGGAATTATCCTTTAGGTCGACAGGACTTTGAGCATATCCATAAAACACAGGAATCAAGCAATCATTGAAAAAAGGAGAAAGATTTTGGGCTTTTTATTCTGATTTCTAAAAAAAAATACAAACTGGGATTCAGCTGTTATTTTATGTTCAGGCTGGTGCTTTTTATGAGAACAGCACTGCCCTTCTAATAGTCAAACTGCATTGGTTTCAAGATCCCAAAATACTGCTTTGCATATTTCATGAGCTCTTGACGGGTGTCTGTATCTAGGATTTCATCTCACTTAGGACTGGTTTGGTCTCAATTGCTTCAGACAACCTTTGTGTCCTTAGCTGCTACAATCAACTTGCCTTCTTTTCTTGTTTTATTCCCTTTTAAAAAAACATTGCATTTTAGGAATAATGGTGGTTAAATTATTTATCCGCCTATGATTGCATGTCCTGATGGTTCTTGACTATTTGATATTTTAAAATGCTTATCCTCACCCTTGCCTTAGCCTAGCACAATATCAAACATGTAAAAGGTGAACCGACTCAACTCCACAGTCTATACTGTAAATGTTATGTAGAGTCTGTGAGACAAAATACAGTGGAACCTCGGGTTACGAATTTAATTCATTCCGGTACTTTATTCGTAACCTGAAAAGTTCGTATCCCGATACAAATTTCCCCATAATAATGAACAGAAACTTCGGTAATTCGTTCTGGACAACCAAAAATATTACTTAAATAAAAATAAAGCCAATATTCACTAATATTATTTACTTTTAACATGTTATATTAAAATTATACCACATAAAAACATACAAAAGAGGAAAAGATCTTTACCAGGTACTTTCCCTTTGAGAAGACTCGCTGCAGGAGACGACGTCAGAGAAGGGGAGGAGGGAGAGTTATTGTTTGAAGGAGAATCTTATTATATTATATTATTTATATATTATTATATATTATATTATAGAATATTAAAGACAGTGTTATTAACACGAACGCTGAGACAATTGTTGCATTAGAGGGAAAATGAGAGCTGTTTCTTTAAGGCTACTATCAGTTGGTATTGAAGTCCAGAGTGAAATTCATTATGGGTATTGTACTTCGGAAAAGACTGTAACCCTGCTAATCTATCTTCATAAAAACAAGTAAAGTGGTTATGCATCAGCTAATGTTGTCCATCTCATCACTCCACGAGCATCAACTAACGAGTTGTTACGCTGCTGCCGGGAAAAGTTCAAGCGGATAAGTAACACGATGCTCTCGCTAGGGACACAGGACGCTAACTGATGTGACGAGCTGCGTGGATAGAGCAAAAACAACCAACTTGCCTGAGATTATTTGGTGAGCGACGTTCGTATCCCGATATATTGTTCGTAACCAGGGGCAAAAAATTTGATGAACTGCGATTCGTAACCTGAATTATAAAATGACCTTTATTCCATAAATCATAAATAAACCAATAAAAAGAAAATGTCTCCAGGTTACGTATGTTACCCTAATTCCTAAGGGAACAAGACGCTGCGTCAGAACGCTTTGGGAACGGGCTTTGAGCCACCACTGAAGGGGTCTCATGTACAAGAAGCCAAGTGGAAAGACACTGGACGCTGCTGCCATAAACCCGAGCAGCCTCTGGAACTGTTTGACAGTCAGTGACTGCCCTTCTCTGACCTTCCTGCCCGGCATGAGGATGGACGATATGTGGGCAGGGGAAAGCTGCACGCAAATCCCAAGTCGCCGAATCCCAAATGACACAGAGATAGGTGGTTCTCTGTGATGGAGAAAGCACACTATTACTGGTATTCAGCCGAAACCCCAGCTCCTTCATGTGAGCGAGAACGACATCTCGATGCCGGACCACTAACTGCTCTGATTGAGCTAATATCAACCAATCGTCGATATAATTGAGGATACGGATGCCCCGAAGTCTCAGGGAAGCCAGAGCCGCATCGACACACTTCGTGAGGGTGCGGGGTGACAGGGCAAGGCAGAATGGAAGGACCCGATATCGCAAACAAAGCCACACACACGCTGTGTGTATCCCTTCCCCAAACGAAACAGGGAAGAAACAGCTTTCTTAGATGCCTTAATGAACAAACAGAAGCTGAAGCAGTCTTCTCTCCAGGTGCACTTTATACTCCCTGGTCGTGACGTCACCCCGCAGGTGACAGCCTGTCTTTAATTTTGACTGATTAGACTCATTACACAGAGCATGGACAACGCAGTTGCGTTCCCAAAGCGTTCCGACGCAGCTCAAGTTCCTGAAAAGGAACCAAAGCTATGCAGAGATGGCAAACGTACCCACATCCTTCACTTAAGTAGAAGTACAGATACTGTACTTAAGTAAAAAGTAGCGACGCTGGTAACTGGACCTCACATCATATTAATATTAGGGCTGTCAATCAATTAAAATATGAATCGTTATTAATAGCATAGCATGATCTCGCGATCAATCGCACGTTTTTATCTGTTCTAAATGTTCATTAAATTAATAATTTTTACGTTTTGAATACTCAAGTCAAATAGGCAAGGACAAATATGTTTATTATTAGTGAAACCAAACTAAATATAGAGCATGAAAACAAATTATTCTTGTAAAGGTATTAAAGTAATTATGGTGTTTTAAAGTAAGTAAATCGTCAAGCTGATACAGTACCTGAATCAGGACACCAAATATATTATATATTATAATTTATATATTTTAAGTAAAACTCGAAAGAGGTAAGTGCATCTAGAGCTGTTATGTTATATAAAAATGGCTATTTCTACAGTGTTGCTTAGACTGATGATGATGCGACCTCCATACACTAAAACTAAATAAATAAATAAACAAATAACATCAAATCTCTGTATGTTTGTGTGGTCTTCCTGTCCTGAGTCTGATAACCATGAGCTAACTCAAAGACTGTATGGAGTTTTATATTGTAAGAACTGTGGCTAACTCCTGCTCGATTTAGTGAGAGAAAGGGCAGTATACTTTCTGCGGCACTTGATGTCTTAGTGATGCCAGAAAAAACAATGCTGCCAAATAACACATATACTATTGTCCAAATCCAACACATCCACCATTTCATTAATGCTAAGGAGTTAAATATAAAAACACAACCAATAATACAAATTAACAATTCAAGACAATATTAAAGCCATCATATATTCTCAAAACATCCAGGCGCATAAAGCTGCCTGTCAGAATAAAAATTTAGAGAAATTAGGCTACCGTTGACGTTAATAAAAGTAGTTGAGCTACTAAAGAGGCATTTCCTATGAGCCCTCAAACATTTAATCAGACACAACAGATCATTTCAAGCAATTAACTCCAAAGTTATATCTCATTTGACCACTGGGAAATTATGTCCTAATTAGCTCAACTTGTCTATTAATTTCTGTTTTAGCATTTCATTACAGGAGTGTGAAGTCCAAAAAAGTAAATCTTAAACTTTTCAATTCTCTCTCTTTTAGACCTGCGCCTGACCTTGAATTCGTTGGCTCTCAACTTGTTTGAGACAGATTCTGCACATTCACTTACTACATTTTCAAGCTAGACTAACCTGTAGCATTTCCAGACAGCAAATTCTGAACTTTAGACAAGTTCAGTCTGGTGTATGTGTTTCTGTTTCTGTTTCTCTACACTTTCTCAGAGACACAGAAGTTTCTCTGGTCTTCTCATGGTCTTTATTAATTAATGGCTGGTTCCATCTGAACTAAGCACATATCTTCTGTCGATGTAGGCTGCTTTACATCCCTCTTTCTTTTCATGTAATCCCAGACAGATTTAATGATGTTAAAATCAGGATTTTGTGGAGGCCAACACGCTGAAGATAGTTCTGAATGACAATAGATGTATGTTTGGGGTCGTGGTCCTGTGACAGAATAAATGTTGGGCCAATTAGACACCTGCCTGGTGGTACTGCCTATATCTATCTACCTATATCTCTTCATTGAGGAGTCCATGATTTCTGACCAAATCTCCAACTTCATTTGCACAAATGCAGCCTCAAATTTGCAAGCAACCTCCACCATGCTTCACTGTTGCCTGTGAGCAGTCATTATTGTACCGCTTTCCAGCTATTTGGCAAACAACTTGCCTCATACTACAGTGGAATATTTCAGATTTTGACTTATCGGGCCAGAGCACTTGCTGCCATTTTTCTGCAACCCAGTTCCTATGTTTTAGTGCATACTTAAGTTGCTAAGCCTTGTTTCTAAGTCAGAGGTATAGTTTTTGGCGCCAATTTTTCCATTAGGCCCACTTCTGGCCAGACTCCTAAGACAGTAGACAATTTTACCTGGGTCACACTGGTTTCTGCCTCATTTTTGCTAATGGCACATCTACCGAAGTGAAGTAAGCATGATGTGTCTTTAATCTGTTGCATAAACTTTTTATGGTGTATGACCCGTGACATTAAACTGTCTTCCAGAACTTGACCTTAGTAGCAGAGTTTAGCAGTTCGTCACCCAGGGTTAAGCTCCTACACAGATATTTCTGTTTCAATTAATGACTGTGTAAAACTGATAATTGTTAGCACCTGATAGGTATTACTGGTTAATCGTACACCTGACTCGTATACTACAAAACCCATGGCTTGTGCAAGTGTACAAAGTTTGTAAGAACTGATGCTGATTTGAAGCCAAAGGGTTGTTGAACCAAATATTGATTTGATTAAGATTTCTTACAATTTTAAACTTTAAGAATGCTCACATTGCATTTTGTAAATTTACAATTAAAATAAATACATATTTTATACATACATACATATAATATATATTATTTACAAATAATTATTTTTACACATTGTCAGTTTAGTAATTGTTGAACATCTTATTCCAGATTTAGTTCCTCTGCTGTTATAATAAGCTCCAATCTTTTGGTATACCCTATTCATTCGTAATGCCATAAGTGCCCTTTTTGGCCACCTACATGGGCTTTTATCACAAACCTGGCACCAGTTGCTACGTGACACCCTTGTGTGGGGTAAGCTGCCCAAACTCTCAACAACTGACAACATCTTTTATAAAACCTGAAAATACTATACTCTGTGTGGGGGCATAGACATCTGTGCCATCTAACAGAGCAGTGCCATGATTTCTGAAAGAAAGATAGAAAAGTAAGGGAACACATTCTAGAATATAAAGTATTGCATAGAAAATATTAGGTAAAAGTAAGAAAAGGATTAAGGAGAAAACATTAACCCATTGAGGGCTGCATGATATCTCTTGTAATGAATATCCTCCCTTACTTTGATCGAACAAATGCTCTGGCTGGGATTTCCAGGTTCCCCTAGCAGCACATTTGCAATGTCTCTCTAAATATTTGAAAGACGAGCTGGCTTTACGTGACCCTCTTCGAGTCCAGGAAACACTTTATTACCGGTCATTTAGCAGTGGTGTACAGTAAAAAAGTTAATGTAATCGGCTACTGTAGTTGAGTAGCTTTTTTGCACATGCATTTGGGGAGACTTTTATTTAAACTTCACTACATTTTAAAGTCAAATATCTTACTTTTTTACTCAACTACATTTTGCGTAATCAGTCGTTCCTTTTTATTTATGAGTGAATAGGAATGTGAATGAAGAATGTCAAGAATGCAGCAAGCCACAATCAGGGTAGAGCGCACTGTTTTAACTTCTTTTGATTGCCTCTTGTTGGTATCTACTTAGCATCAACATACAGTTCAGCATCAGTTCAACAGCAAGCAGAACATTTTGAGAGAAATAAATGATGGAAGGAACTCCTGACGCTAACTTGCCACAACACCTGTGGCCTTATTTGCCCAATTATTTTTAAGTACCGGTAGTTGAAAAGAAGGTTTGGGGCTCATAATAATTTTAAGATATCAATCAGTGTTTGACTCATTGATATCATTCTAATAGATTGCATAAACAGAGTTGATTAAGCAAAGAGTCTTGTGACAAAAATGATAATAGGAGCATTTAAGCCATAATAAATCATAGTACATTGGATACTTATATACTTTTACTGAAGTGAAAGCTTAAAAGGAGCACTTTTACTTTTACTGAAGTGATATTTTACTTTGTGTATCTCTACCGTAATTAAGTACCTGGTTGTGTACTTTGTCCACCACTGTCATTTATGACTGACAACTGTCTGCACAAGCAATCAGATGCAATTGGGTTTTCTCATCATAGGAGAGAGGTATATGAGAAAAGTTGTGCTTATAGTGTGGGGCAGGCCTTTGGCCTTCACCAATTGATGCCAAAGGGCCATCCCAGAAAGGGGGATCTTTGATGGCCCTGGGCTTTGCCCCTTGTATGTCTGGCAGGAAGTGACTCACAGTTCTATTAGTGAGACTATAGTAAAATGACTGGGGTTGCTAAAGGAAGTGCTTCCCCATCTTATTATGGTCTCTGCATTTAATTGACAACCAATATTGCATCCAAACTTCATCAATCATAGAATACCAAAAAACATTTAATGTGGCCCACATTCTACTAGTTCTGGGATTCCCTTATCTCCAAGTATACATTATTTATGTCTGAGGCTCCCAATGTTCTCGGTTATCCCTCAAAGACATACTCACACCTGCCCTACCTACATCTGGTTCGGAACATTTGTTTTAACTTCTCCAAAACTACTGGGACCTTTTCTAACAAAACGCCTAGAGGCTGCCTTTCCATTGTGCAATCAACCTCCTGGGATCCACTTCACAAAGAGGCAGGTTGTTCTCCCTGTTGATCTCAGAACAGAAAGTAATGAATGAGTATAGTAGAGGCTTTGTCTATGGGATTCAATCGTGTAGCTACACTGCCCTCAGAGGCAGCATTTTTAGTGTTAAAAAGAAAGAGGAACCATTGCACCTTCATCTATTTGGAAAACATTTAATTTTAGCAGCTCGTGGAGGAAAATATTTAAGTGAGTCAGGTGCTTTTCTAGCAAAACCATCTATATGTCAAGTTCAAGAATTCTATGCCAACACAATCTCTGGTTACAACTCACCTCAGTCCAGAGGTGTCAAAAGTACACACATCCTTCACTTAAGTAGAAGTGCAGATTATCATGTTTTAAAAGACTCTGGTAAAAGTTATTTAATGAATAAACTTTTATACACAAGTTAAAGTAAAGAAGTTTGGGCTCTGACATATACTTCAGTAAATTCAGTAGCCATCACTGGATATCACTTCATATTAATATTAGGGCTTTCAATCGATTAAAACATTAAATCACAATTAATCGCAACTTAATCGCACATTTTTATTTGTTCTAAATGTATCTTAAATTAATACTTTTCACATTTTTATTACTCTAATCAACATAGGCATGGACAAATATTAATGCTTTATGCAAATGTATGTTAATTATTAGTGAAACCAAACAATATAGAGCGTAAAGACAAAATATTCTTGTAAATGTTGTAAAGTAATTAAGGTGTTTTAAATTGAATCATAATAAACTTTCTTTCGGCTTCTCCCGTTAGGGGTCGCCACAGTGGATCCTCCGCACGTTTGATTTGGCACATGTTTTACGCTGGATGCCCTTCCTAACGCAACCCTCCCCAATTTATCCGGGCTTGGGACCAGCACTGAGAGTGGCTGGGGATGGTTCCCTGACCGGGGATCAAACCCGGGTTGCAGCGGTGAGAGCGCTGCATCTTAACCAGTAGACCATCATAATAAATTACATAAATTATCAGGACACCAAACGGATCCCTCAGATGCATGGAGTTCTCAGACTTTTTTTATGGGTGCAACACTTGATGTTGGAGTACAGAGCATGTGCACAGAGCAGGAGTGAAAGTGGAACGCTCTCACTAGAGCAGAAAAAACCTTTCTAAAGTTTGCTCAGCACTGCTCACTCAAGCAATAGGATGTTTTCTCATCGGCCAGTTGGACTGTTACACTCACAACAGCCCTTGGCACCCTTTACTGGGCATGTTGCAATGACACTTTGGAAACTGTTTCTAGAAGGACAGATAATGCAATGTCAAGGGTTCACTCTCAAGCAAAATATGTGGCCACCAATAGGTGCTTTCATCACCAAACGAAACACTGGTTGCTATGGGATGCCTTTGTCTCCACGCCAAGTTCTTTACAAGCCCTTCAAATGCCACACTTTATGTGTAACAGAGCCGTTGCTTTTTACATTGATTTCTGATTTATATCGCAAACCAAAGTGAAATTCTTTCTTAGCATAATTATTTGCATATCTTGCAGGGTCAACCATGGCACAGCTCCCACAGAGAGAGTTACTGACAATTTTTATCCATTCAAATATAAATAAAAAAAACAACATTTAAATTATACCTACTGTCATAAAAAAGACAACTTATTGGTTGCAAAAAATGCATGACACAAACAATCATAGTTCAGGACTTCTCAGGTACGTATCAGCATTATTAAACCTACTGAGCAACAGCAGACTTAAGTCATCTCTGTCAGTACAACTAGATAATATGCAGAGATCTTGGAACCACAAACAATAGTCCTGAGGCAGGTGCTCCACACAAGATTTTATGACACACTCGGACTGATAAAAGAAAACAAGAAAAGAAGCCAGCAGCCCCCTTTGAAAGAAGTTGCTGGATGACCTGAAAGCAGCAGGAATGACAATTACCCTAAGAACAATAAGCAATGAACTGCACTATAATCATCTCCATAACTACACCTTACACAAAGATCCTCTGCTGGAAAAGCACAGAGATGTGTGTCGAAAAGCATTCATAGAAAATCTGAGCTCTTACTCTGGTCAGACTAAATAAAAACAGAACTTTTTGGCAATAATTCAGTTATGTTATATTGCGCATATAATCCCAAGCACACCAAGAACATCATACCCACTGTGACGCCTAATGGTGGGAGAATCATGAAATGGGTCTGCATCTTGCAGTCACATTTTAAGATTTGCTGTCAGACCAAATGTTAACTTTTTTGTGGGTTTTGGTTTTGCTGTCATGTTTCTTCATTTGTTTTGTGTTTTTGGTTTTGTTATTCTCATACAGGCCAAAGAATACAGAAAAGGAAAGAGTTGAAAACCACTCACTGTTTTTTGCTTTACTACACACACGCTAGGATAGTCTCTAGTTTGTTATAATTACACATCGACTAAACAGTTAATTTAATATGTTGCACTTGGTTGATTAAACCTTCAAATCCTTAATAAATGTGTTTAAATCTGTTGGTGTCCGCTAAATACACCTTTACTCATCGTTCTTACATGGCAAGGTTTGGTTTAACTTCCAGCCTCACTTAACAAGGGGACAGCTACAGGGAAGCAGGGACTTACACAGAAGCTCTTATAAAACAAGAGTGCCCAACAAATACAAGCAAAAAAATTACTGGATATATGTTTATAAAGCCCAGTAATCCCAACTGCCCATTTTAACAATCATCTCCAAAAAAATGTAAGAAAAACAAAATCTTTTTGAAATATAACAAAATATATCTAGCAAGATTTCACCAGATGCGAGCAGACGGGAGTAATTACCTGAGAATCCTGTTAAGCCAAATTATTAAGAAGGGGAATCTGTCGCATTCGGCAAGTTTTAGAGTTATATAGGTATTAAAAATATAGCCTGCAAAGCTTCTGGGAAGCTTCTGTAAGAGAACGAAAGCTCTAGAGGTGAGTAGGAAATTCAATTGTTGCAGACCCACCTACACCAAACAACACCCTAGATGTGCCACTGCAAAGCTCTGAATTGCCTTTTTCAATGTCCAACTCTGGAAACATGCTGTGTTACTTTAACAAGCAGCTACTTTACAAATAGGCTTAGAGAGAGTGAGAGACAGAGAGAGAGAGAGAGAGAGAGAGAGAGAGAGAGAGAGAGAGAGAGAGAGAGAAGCAAAATATAAAATTGTATGTCTTTTTTTTTTTTTTTATTAACGCAGTTTATTATTAATAACATTTGTGGTCATCAACATTTTTAAAACAAGTTTTAAAAAAATGCCTGCTTGGTTAAATATATAAAATAAATCAAATTCATGCAACACACTTTTTTATTACATTGATTACTGAATTGATCAAATAAAATTAAATAGATGATAAAGTATTATTTATTAGTTTACATTTGTTAGATCCCATTTGCACTGTGTGAGTGTGCGTTTTACATTTTCAAAATATATGATTTACTTAACTGTTTTACTAATAAATAAATAAATTAATTAATTAATTATATATATATATATATATATATATATATATATATATATATATATATATATATATATATATATATATATAAATAAACAAACGCCTACTTTAACAAATGTCTTTATTCCTTCCATCCTTCATTCATTCACTCCCTTGGTATGTGGAATTGACAGGATTTTCTCCTTTTAAGGAAAATTCTTGCGGCTAACTCTAGCGCTATGGATTCTTTAGCATTTTTATGCATGCTCAAAACAAATCGTATTTCCAGTGAATGAGTAGCCACAGTGACACTGCACTAATTTAAGTTTATTTTTATACACATGGCATTGTTGTGTATGTTCTGAAGTTTAATAATAATAATAATAAAAATGCACTGAAAATACGAGGTAGAGACTAAACTAACTTGCAGTCCACCACTTAATATTTTCCTAAGTAACTCAGATTGTGACTATGTTCCGCACATAAAAATAAATTGCATTCACTATACGTGTGTACCGAACAGAAATATGTAGTCTGTTTGTCATATTACAATTTATTGACTGGCATTAATGGAAGAACAGTCAATGAGATATGGATATAGAAAAAGACGTTAAACAGTTTATGTTTGTAGCATTTCCAATCAGTGACATAAAACTCTTGTGTGGAAATATGTTAGGCAGGTTAAATTTAGATTGTAGGCATCTAAAATGTAAAGGCAATCACTGGCGATCCGCCATTTAAAAACTGTAACGATTTTACCCAGTTCCCATTTAAGATTCTGCCACTTCATGCTTTCACATTAAATTCTTCCAAAACTAAAATTGGCATCATCATCACACATCTCATGTGGTTATTATAAATATTCACTACTGTGCCTGAAATGCTATAAATATTAATGGACAAATATTCCCTAAGCTATTACTCAATACTGATGTCGGGTTACTGGCTGTAATGATTTAGACCAGCGGTTTTCCAACTCTGGTCCAAGTCAAGCTCTGCCTTAAAAATGTTTTTGCTGACCCTGCTTTCATATGAATAATTCTAACTAATAATACGGTACTTTATGAGAGGTCGGTATGCTAAAGCAGGGAATGATTAAAAGGGCGCAGGGTCGGGTTCACTTTCAAACCTGCTGTGTGTCTCTGTAAGTGTTTTACACCAAAATCAAGAATGTGTTACTCATCCATTACTCATTCATTGCATTTAATTATAAGCAGGAAAATGCTGTGGGAAGCACAAAATAATTGTCAAGTCATTGGTTGTAATATAATTCCACAACTGCTAGAAGACATGCAAGAAGACATTGTTATAGTAATAAGAAAACAAACAACAAATAACAAATGAGATACTCAAGATACGGTACTAATACAACAAACAGGTATAACTTTATGCCCACTGATGAGGCATAACATTATGACCACCTGGGCCTCGGCCGCCCATGACCCTGTCACTGGTTCACTTCTGTTACTTCCTTGGGCGACTTTTAAAAGATACTGACCACTGCAGAACAGCCCACAACTGTGGAACAGCCCACAACAGCTGCAGTTTTAAAGATGCTCTTACCCAGTCATCTAGCAGTCACAATTTAGCCCTTCTCAAACTCGCCTTACACGTAGCCATTTTTCCTACTTATAACACATCAACCTCGGAGACTAAATGTTCACTTGCTGCCTAATATATCCCACCAACTAACAGGTGGTATGATAAATAGATAATCTGTTATTATTTAGAGATCATGCTAAGTCCTTATATATTTGCAGGTTAAATGTTAAGTCAAGTTTCAAGTCAAGTTTATTTCTATAGCGCTTTTCACAACAGACATTGTTTCAAAGCAGCTTTACAGAAATAGCAGCTTTACAGAAATAAATAAACTATCATGGCTACCATTCCATACTTAAACACCTTGCAATCCCAACTGGACTGCATCTAACTGGAATCAACTTCACCCTACAAGCCAATGACCCACAACATAAGCTCTGTGAAAATGTTGTAAAGAAAACAGTCAGCTGGAGTGTTATCTCTCGTTAAATGGCCTGCCCAGTCACTGTGCCTGAATCCTATTGACCTGCTCTAAGATGAACTGGATCGCAAGGTCAGAAAGAAATATCCAACTAGTAAAGAAGTTTTACAAGAGGCACGGCAAAGTATTTCATCTGAGAGCCCAAATGCCAAGAGCATGTAAAAAGATTTTTTTAGATAAACATATTTGTTTAGTCAGAGTTAATATCCATACCATCAAATAACCTGGTTTGTTACATATAAACAAAAAGAGCTTGCAAATTTCTTTCAAAAGCCATACAAGATCAGTGTTTTTGACAGGCACTGTATCTAGTATTTCCCATTATAATATCAGAATATATGTAAGAACCTATTTCTAGACATTTTTTATCTATTGATAGGGCAAAATTAATTAAATCTTTAATTTAATTAAAGATTGTTATGCTTCAATAAGAAATATTAGACAATATATTAACTTGCTGAGATGCTTTTTGCACTGTTATACCACTGTTAGTAAATGTAAAAAAAAAAAAACAACCAAACAAAAAAAAAAGATAAAAAATTTTTTTTTAAAGTGATAATCCCCAGACCATGCAAATAGCCCTATGTGCTTGCCTTATTCATTCAGGGTTCCCCTTCTCTCTAATTCATAAAATGCTTGCATTACATTAACCTTTCAGTGACATTCAGGCTCAAACTACAGCCCATGAGGCATATGCATTTGGAGACTTAAATCAAGGTTAATGGTAATAGATACTGCAACACAAAACATCTGTGATTACTGAAATTAGAATATTTAAAACCAAGAAAGTTTCTTCATTTTTTCTCCACGATTACTAGATTCTTACTTGAATGTAAGCGGATTTGTGAAATTAAAACTGTTAACTGCTTTGTCAGATTTTCTAATCTCCTCTACTGAAGTACGTGTTCAGACTACACATCGATGGATTTTCTAAAATAAATCATAATGTTTTACACAAGCTTGTTGTTTTTTTTTGATGATTTATTTATTTATATATATATATATATATATATATATATATATATATATATATATATATATATATATATTCCGAAGATGTATTTTTCACTCAGGTTATTGTCAAGAATAGAATTTGTAATCAAAAATAAAAGTTGTATTAAATTAGCAAAAAAATGCAAAATAGAAACATTTTCATTATTCCTCTCAGACATATGGATCCCACTGGCATGTTAACAGATTTGCCTTTAAGATTGCTTGGTGTTAATATAACGCAATGCAAATCTTGTTTATTATTTCTAGAAATGTACTGTAATCAGGTTGTAATTTATCCTGTTGTGTTTACTGTGATATAATATATATTTCAAATTTCCTTAATAAAGTGACATTATCTACTCCATAGTTACCTCAATATTTTGCAATCCACCATGTGTGGAAACACCTCTGTTTTGCTCGAACAGAAATACAATACTGTCACCTGCTTACTAAACCCGATCACATTATTCCACACGACCTTACAAAGTAAACAGGACTAGGAATTTATACTGGAAAATTAGGCTATTGTCATGTTTCTCTTTATTTAAATAAATTCATTATTTTGGACTTCTTGTTTTTGCGAAACAAAATAATCTTGGAAAATAAGCAAGAAAAACAGGTTCCTTTAATAATTTATCCCGTTTTTACTTCACCAAGAATCCATAGCTTTTGCCTGATTCTGATGCTGCTGGCTGCTGTGAGGAGTGCATGAAATAATGATCTTTAAAACATAAAATATATATAAATAAAAGGTAATTTAAGAAAGTAAAATTTAATTTAAAGTTAAATTAGCAAATTACCCCACACGCTTCACATTGGCATGGTCAATAGATTTGTCTTTAAGATCGCCTGGTGTTAATACAACGCAATGCAAATCTTATTTATAATTTCTAGAAATTTACTTTGATCAGGTTGTAGTTTATCCTGTAGTTTTTACTGCAATATAACATGTTAGTTCAAATTCCTTAATAAAGGCACATTATCTACTCCATAGTTAACTCAATATTATGCAATCCACCAGTAAGCAACATAAAACTAGGTTTGACTGGCTATATCGCAATATACAAAAATAAAATCAGATTCAATCAATCGTTCTGAAACTGTGCAAGCGAACACAATCACATGAAGGAGAAGAGGAAGAAGAGGAATCGTCATTTTTTTGAAAGGATGTTGAGTGCTTTAGTGGGTTCCTTTGGTTTAAAGACAAAGCTGTTATTATTACCAACTTTGATGTCTCCTGACAGGCTGTTCATGGTATTCAGGTATTGAGAAACGTTTACATGTTTCTGCAGTACTGACACCATAATAGCAGCTTTTTTTATGTTGCCATGTTGAGAGCAGAGCTTCAACAATTTGCACTGGCCCGGTCTAATGTAAATAGAAAGAGAAAGAATCTGATTTGTCACTATGCACATATGAAAACAGCAAATATTTTTAGTCGTTTCACAGTTTTTATTGAAACTTTAGTTCTCTATTTTTATAATTTCTAAATTGAGCAGTTGCATGTTTGGAAATATTGGTCTATTGGACATTATTTAGAAAGACACACATCCGTGTGTGTACATTCTCAAAATTCATTAGGACCAAAACCTAACCCATGAGGTTCATAGTACTTTCTGTAAACATTTGTGATCAAACTGTATTTAAACTTATATCTTGGAAAGAGTAGAAAAACATTTCTAAAGCTTTGAAGGCTTCCAGGAGCACAGAGGAATCTCCATGGCTGCTCATCAGGGATTAATACACATCACTCACCTTAACTCCTTATTTCTGTAAAGCTGCTTTGAGACAATGTCTGTTGTGAAAAACGCTATAGAAATAACTTGACTTGACTCCCAGGAGCACAGAGGGCATGATCATATTGAAAAATAAAAGATGCTTGGACTCTATAAGAAGTTACATATTTAAGAGAAATGACCATAAACACTCTACCAAAGCTCCAAATCTTCTTCACAGAGGTATAGTTGGATTTTTTTGTAAAATTGTCCATGTCAAGAATACTCTGGACTAGTGCTAAACACGATCAAACTATTTCTTATAAACCCAGGAGCTGCTCATCAGTTGACTAGTACCATTTCTGTAGTAAAAGATGTGAATGGTAGCATCATATTGTTGGGTTGTTTCTCAGTTCCAGGAATAAGGAGACAAGACAGAACTAAGACACGAATGAATGCAGTTAACTACAGAAAGATTTTTGAAGAAAATCTTCCCCAGAGTATGCACAACTTCAGACTGAGCTGAAGGCTCACCTTTCAACATAACGGCCTGAAGCATACAGCCAAGACAGCACTGAAGTGGCCTCAAGTCTCTAAATGTCCTCGAGTGGTGCCAGAGAACATCTATAGAGAGACCTGAATATGGCAGTTCACAGATGCTGTATGCGACGCTTGTAGCGACTTAGACAAGTCTCAAAAATTATAAAATGCTCTGAGAAAGATTTTGCGTAGTCTACTTAAAGTCATGACCAAAAAAAAAAAAAAAAAAAAAGCATAATTGTGAATAAACATATTGACTCTCTTCTCCTGCAGTATCTGATTTCTCGGTAAATCTGACAGGAGCAAGTCTAATTAAATTTAGCCACCATGTGTGGAAACACCTCTGATCTGCTTGAACAGAAAGACGATACTGTAATCTGCCTTCTAAAACCCTATCACACTATTCCACTAGTCCACACTACTTTACAAAGCAAAGTCATTTATACTGGAAAATGGGGCTATTGTCATTTTCCCTCCCTATTTATATAAATTAAATATATTTGACTTCTGCTGTTTGCTTAACAAACAATACTTTGAAAATTAAGCAAGAAATACGGGTTCCTGTATTAATTTATCCAGTTTTCACGTCACCAAGAATCCAAAGCTTTTGCCTGCTGGCAGCTGTGAGGAGTGCAGGAAACAAAACCCCATCGTGGTTTATTTTACATGGCCTACCCTACCCAGGAGCCTTAAAGAATGATGATCAGAATTGGGGTAGTACACTGTTATTTGTTAATAATTTAACAAATTACAGTATATAATTAAGCACAACATAGCTATTTATAGTGCCTTACTCTGTAAACTATACAGTATATACAGTATGAGGCAGCGAGGGCATGGACGAGCGTCAGTTCGCGAGCGAAGGGCGGAACATGTTCTGCTACTGCTATACTATTTTTGTTCCAGTTGCGTTGTATCGCTATTGTCATCGTAAGATCGAAAAATCATAATTCGAACCATCGTAACTCAGAGGCCATCTGTGTGCACACGTGTGTGTGTGTGTATAGAGAGATTACCAACTCTACACCAAATCTGGAACTGTATGCCCACAATCAGGGCTAATCATTCGCAGAGTGATCAGTAGAAGTGCTTGACTGATGGTACTCTCTGATAAAGACCCAGTTAAGTCCGCCTGCCCTACTCTGCATGCTCAAAGCTCTCCACAGAGCCACATCACACACTGCACCACATGCATCCCTTTTTTCAGCTCTCATCTGTGAATGTCGGCTTTAGAAGTGCGAAAGATCCACAATCTGCGCTCCTCTTTCCAAAGCCACATGCTATTTATGCCATAATGCTAATTAATGCTTATTTATATGTTCGTGATTTCGCGTGTGCTCGTTTATTCTATTTTATATTTTTGATATCTATCCTACGTCTGTGGTATTTGTGAAACTAAATCCTGCACATTGACTGCCAGTCACTACAGCCGTCCACCTGAGCTGCAACAGTCCACAGCCACCCACCCATCAACAGGGCTGCTGGCAGGAAATGAACTGCTAATTATTCTATAAGAGGGAGGTAGGAAAGAAAGGGAAATGTCTCTGTTTAAAAAAAAAAATTAATGATTGATCTGCCAAGACTCTCCTTCTCTGCTTATAATGTTAATGAATTTAGAGCAGTAATTTGAGGACAAGACAAGAGACTGTACTGCAGTAACCTTAGCATTCCCAGACATATTAGGCGTTGATAAAAGAGCCTGACGTTTATGAAAAAACACCTATAAGCACTAGAGCATGGGTTGTAGGATCTTTATGACTGAAGAATATGTGGTGTTCAGTGTGAGTGAGTCAGATCATTAAACCATCTCTGTAATCAGCAAAATTCGGTACTCCTCCACATATCAGCCAAGCAGATGTTCTAAACATCTGTTAACCAAACAAGGATTAATCACGTAAACACTTTATTTTATGAGATGGAAGCTGTCTAACTAAAGTTATACCACTATTTCTGGTTCACTAATATTACTGGATGAGGGGCGTTCCAAGAGAGCTGAGTATACGGAGCAACACAAGAGCTTTGGAGGATGGATTTGGACTGTACTTAATGTCAACAGTCTGCTGCAATGGCTCAGGACCACAAGTTGCATTGAATCTACTATCAGCAGCACGTAAAACCTTATCAAGATGAAGCTTCATTGCAAACTATTTTCCTCGACGGCGCAAAAAGAAACAAAATATTTGCACATTTTGTGTCTGAAATATCAGTCAATATTCATTTCCTGTTTATGGTACTGCTGTTGTCCTGATTATCAGCACAGCTGTTAAGGAAAAGTGATGATATTCACTATAAGAGCACTATTGCTCATGTCATATTGCTTAATGATATAGTAAAGATGGATTTGTTTGAGTTTCTCGAAAAAGTGTCTTTTTATTAAGTTTAATAAATAGCTATATAATATTAAGTATAATTGTTTCTAATTAGATTTTACATTTTCATTCAAAACAATGCTACTGGTGCAAACTTTAATTAAAATTCACTTATTAAAAAATTGTAATTAAATACTGCCTTACTGTATGTGTGCGACTCTAGATGTGTGTGAATCAATAGATTAGATGTCCAGAAAGGTCTTGAATCAAATTCTTTTTTAGGGGGAATCTCATGTTCACAAAATTAGTTTTTTTAAGGTCATGTCTTTAAACGGTGAAAAGCATTTCTGGGCATATACCAAGTCACTAGTGCAGTGATAGACTTGGCCTTATACCTCCAAGGTTGTGAGTCTGGACCTGAGATCGGGTGACTGTCCCTCCCAAATTTCCACTTTGGGATCGATAAAGTACTTCTAACTATCTGTTCTAGCATTGGGGACATCAAGATCTCTCAGACTGAATAACAGAGAAATGGACCAACTGTTCAAGAGGAGTAGCTTCTTCCCGTAGCCCTTTTAGAGTCTAAACCAGGAAACGCCTAGCACCTCGTACCTGGACTTCTCTCTGTCTTACTTTTCCTTTGTTGCACAATTATTTTGCACAAAATGCACCACCATCACTTTAACACTGGACTGGCACATGGACACTTTAGTGACAATCACACTGGGACACTTTAAATCTGGACTTCTTGCAATATCTGTCATATATATATATATATATATATATATATGTATATATATATATATATATATATATATATATATATATATATATATATATATATATATGCATATATGCATATATACATCCATCCCTTCTGTCTAATTTTGAATAAGGGACAATAATATGTACATATAATATAATTAGGAATGATTTTTATATAGATATTTTTGTGTGTGGGGAACATATTATCTGAGTTTACATTACATTTTTACTTTAAAACAAGAATATTTTGTCTTCATGCTCTATATTAAGTATAGTTTCACTAATAATAAACATACATTTGCATAAAGCATCCATATTCGTCCATGGCCATGTTGATTAGTGTATAAAAACTTTTAGGTACATTTAGAAAAGATAAAAATGTTCAATTAATTAGTGATTAATCATGAGTTAACTAATAACAAATATTTTAATTGATTGACAGCCCTAATATATATCTCAATGCATATATACATATTATATTTTTAACCCTATTTTTATACTTAAGTCATACTTTATACTTTTAATATACTTGAATACTTTTTTACATCAATTTGTATTTATTTACTTTTTTTTATATTTTATTTCTGTTTACATGTTGGACAGTTGTAAGACGCATTTCACTGCATGTCATACTCTATGAATGTGTATGTGACAAATAAAAATTTGATTTTGAAATTGAGATAGTCACAGAGACACCTTCACAGGGGACAGATGGTAATTTGAAAATGGCATACATTATGCTAGATAGACAGATTAATAGACGTTGTTTATTGATCCCAAATGGGATGCTTGTGCTGGAAAATACAATCAAACACCATACAGTTTCCGTTCTCCGGACCAAACATGCATCATTAGGGCACGAAGGCCATAACTGTACCAGTTCATTTCCTTTGAACCACCTGTTTTATATCTCCGCTAATGCATTTATAATGCTTTTTATTTTAAGGCATGGGAAAAAAAATACGTTAAAAATCTAGAAAAATAAAATAACTCAGTTTATCTGGGCTTTTACACTAGAGCCCTGAGAAACTTGATAGTATCTTTTGGGCCATTTTCCTGCTGCAAGATGAAATGCCGTCTGCTGCTGTTGGTTAGATCTGAGCCTGTTGAGGTGCTTGTATACTCTTCGGAATTCATTCAGCTGCTGCTGCTGCCAGCTGTCACATCCCCAGTAAAAATAAGTGAACCAGTTCCACAGGCAGACCTACATGCCCATAGTGTTATGTTTCACAGAGGAGATGGCATGCTTCATTATAAGCACCCTTTTCACCTTTCCTAGTACAGGTTAATCTTTCTCTTTAATTTTGATCTATCGCAAAGCTCTACATGTCCCAAAATGGCACAGTGCCCAAATCGCTACATATTCCAAAGCTCTCTGTGCCCCAAAACTCAACAATTCCTAAAGATCAACGTCAACTTTACATGAACAACAAACTTTCCATGTCCCAAAACTCTATATGTGTCTGTGACTTTACTGCTATAGATATACGTTGTACTACACACTGACAGGACGTATTTTGCGTAAAGAATCTGTTTTGCGAAAACAATATTTTTTCTGGAAAGAAAAAAAAAAAATCATAAATGATCAGTGATTCCATACATGTTTGTCTATGTATCTGAAATCCATTTTATATCCCATATCCATGCTTTTATCTGTTTTTTTTTTTCCAGGTGCTACAACTTTCATAACACTTTAAATAAGTGTCTCTTTTGGTCTGACCTTAAACAGAAATGCCACTTGAGTTGTATTGCAAGGGTTTGTTATGAACTTCTCTCAAAATTATATTAAAAAAAACCTAATATTCAGTAGAAAAAAACCCAAATAAATGTATAAATAAATCATATTTTGCCTCATTTGTTTAATCGTTTTCTCTTTGCCTACTTTTAGCACTTGTGAAAATCTGATTATGTTTTAGGTCACATTTATTTAGATATATTATAAATTCTGAAAGGGTTCCCAAAATGTCAAGCGCCACTGTGCTTCCATTTTCAAATCTAAATCAATTTTGACTGTTTATTTCTGATATGTTTTTAAAGAAACATTTAGTAAACAGAAAACAGGCCAAGAAAGTAGGCCACTGAGTATACGTCTATAAAACCAAGTCTTGAAATGCTGTCAAGCTTGTATGCTTTGCAGGCTTTTTAAAATGTGCATTTTACTTTCACTATCCTGAAGTATGCAAAGGAGCAGTGGTTGTTTTTCCCAACAATCAAAATAGGACGACTCTTACTTTGGTACCTCAAATGCTTCTTAAACCTGAAGCGCTCTCAGCTGTTTCAATAAAGTAGATGGTGGAGCTGAATGTAGGTTTATTCCACTGTAATGAGTTCTTACTTTCCGTCAGAGATGAGCCGACTGCTGCTGGAGGGACAGAGCATGGCACACGCAAGCTCTCAGGAGAATTAATTACAGTGTCGTTTGCAGTCACTGCTTCTCTAAGCTACACCCCCACTGACACATCCACTGTGGTTACTGAATAATATGTTTTAAAGCACAGATTAGGAATTTCTGGCCCAACACACCTGTGCTCTGTGTGTGTTTGGAAGATTATTTTAGCACTGGATTATAAAGATGATGTAGGAGTGTTAATGCTGTACAGTAGATGAACAAAAGCAAAGCGGCACTGGACTTTTACAGCCATATTTGATTTTTTCCAAACTGTTACCACAAAGTTGTAGTCACACAGATGTCTTTAGATGAGGTTTTACATTTTCCATTCACTTGACCTGAGAGACCTAAACCTGTTCCAGCATGACAATGCCCCTGTGATCAAAGCCATCTCCATGGAAATATACTTTACATGGGTGGGAGTAGCAGATCTTGAGTAACCTTCTATAGAGCTCTAAACTTAACTCTATTAAACACCTTTGGGATGAATAAATGAATGGATGGTGGCCTGATCACCTCACCTACATCAGTACCTGACTTTACTGACACCCTCAAGGCTGAATGAGCATAAATCTCCACAAGCACACAAACCTGAACTATGAGCCTCAAACCCCTGTGTGCAAAGGCAGCTCCATCAAGGTACGGTTTACATGGGTTTGGAATTATAGATCATGAGTGGCCTGTTGTAGAGTTCTGACCTCAACCCTAATGAACACCTTTGGGATGAATTGGAACACTGATTGCACCCCAGGCCTCCTCACCTCACCTACATCAGTAGCTGAATTTTCTTATGTGGCTAAATGAACACAAGTCTCCACAAACACGGTCCAAAATCTAGTGGAACATCACGACTAAAGAGTGGTATTTAATATAAGAGCAAGTGGAACTAAATGTGGAATGGCATATTTAAAAATCACTTACAATTATTATGCTTAATTGTCCACAATCTTTTGTCCAAATTGTGTAAATCTGAACATATAATAAATAATATCATTAAAATATCAAAATATAGAAATATTCCAATAAGTATTATTGCATAATTAATTAAGTAAAAATTAATCAGTAACAATGATTATAGTTAAATTACTCATAAATTGTAATCATAAAAAATATGATTTTAAACATTTAAAAACATCTGTTGTTCATTGTTGTCGTTAAAGGCTTCATATTGGTTTATAGTAATACCCTGAATGGTCTACTTTCTTGGCCTCATTTGTTTGAGTAACCTTCTTTAATCTGATTAATGTGGATCCAAATGGCCCATTTAAAATTTTTGATAAAATTAAATACTCACAGAACATAATTTCTTCATGGTGTGGATTCCGCAATAATGTAGGAAACATTTCTATAAGAGTCTCGTTTATGTTAACATGATTGCATCACATTATCGCTGCAGATTGGTCTACTGTTTTGCGGAGCCCCGTTCTTTCACTTTTCAAAGACATTCTACTGGATTCAGATCTGGTGACTCGAAAGTACATTGAACTTGGTGTCATATTCATGAAACCAGTCTGAGACTTACATTTGAATATAGTCGTAATGTATGTCATGTAGCAAAAACATTATGAGATGGATAAATTGTGTCAATAAAAGATTCAGCAATAATAGTGAGGGGTAGCTTAGTGGTTTAGATGTTGGCCTTCTGATCAGAAGGTTGTGAGTTCAAATCCCAGTGCCACCAAGCTTCCAATGCAGGGCCCTTGAACAAGGCCCTTAACCCTCAAATGCTCAGTTGTATAAATGAGATCATTGTGAGTCATTCTGGATAAGAGCATCTCACAATTGTAAAGCTGCTTTATACATGTCACAAGTACTTTACGGCACAGTAATATTATTTTTTGCATATCCTGGTGATGTTAGGAAGCTGGGGTCAGAGCCTAGGGTCAGCCATGATACAAAGTCCCTGGAGCACATGTATTTAAGGGTGTTTCTCATAGGCCCAAAAATGACAGCATGGCAATATTAGGGCTTGAACCCCCAAACCTTCAGATGAGGTCACCTGAGCCTTAAGCACTAAGCTGCCACCTCTTTGTGAATGTAAATAAATGTGGATGCAACAAGACTCAAACTGGTATTACAGATCGTAGTCTTTGCCAAGAAAACATTCCACATACCCTCACACCACCACCGTCTTGACCTCTTGACACAAGGTAAGTTGTGTCTTTGGATTCCAGCTGCGGATATCAAATTCTGTCCTTACAATCCGCATGTCTGTGGACAGATCCATATTCATTTGACCAAATAATTTCTTTAATCTTTTTCAGCCCAGTTTAAAAGCACCTGCACCCACTGTATGCTGCAGAACTTGAACCCACAGCCCATCTGCATCTTTTCAAGAATTGTTACTTGAGTTATTATAGCTTTCCTGCCAGCTTGTTTTTGTGGCTATTCTCCTCTAAACTCTTGTCAAAACGATGTTTGGTTTTTAGATTTTCCACCTTCCTGTGTAAACTCTACAGACTGTTCCCTTAGGAAAATCCAAAGAGATCAGCGGTTTCTTAGCTCAGAGCAGTCCATCTGGAGCCAACAACCATGCCACAGCCAAAGTCATACTTGTTCCCCATTCTGATGTACAGAATCTACATGATTTTTGCATTCTACTGCTGCCACATGATTAGCTGACTGCATAAGTACAAGAATGAGCAGGTGTACAGAACAATATTCATGCCAGAGATTTTATATACAGCATTTAATTTGAAATTAGAATGTCAGTTTTGCATTCTATCCAACTCATGTAGCATATAGGTAGCGCATAGGTCTAGTATATACAGTGCATACATACACACAAACACAGAGCCCTCTGGCTAAGTTGGAAGTGCTGGAACACCAAGGCCATTTCTTTAGTTTTGCTATACAGCCAAGTTTCTATACAGATTTACATCTAGACATGATACAGTTTTGAACATGGTACATTTGGAGGCAGGGAGACCACCTAATTTTAGAACAAATAGACTTCAAGTAAATTCCAGCCATGCAAACCATGCAAGACATGACACTACCTCCACTGTGCTTAACCAATTAGATTGTTGGCAATATCACTGTCTGTTAGTTTTGGTATATATATATATATATATATTCCACAGTTCCTCATCAGCTGATGTTGTTTTCCTCAGCTAACCAGTTCGATCTGTTCTTGTCAGTACATTAGCATAATTTTGTCTTTGTTAGGACATTCCAAACAATTCTACTCTATGTGCTATGCTAAGTACTTGTGGATTCTATCAACCTCAGAATTGCTTGTTCTTCTCCCATAGACAGCTCTGTGAACTTTCTGTTGGTTTATCCATTTTAACCACTAACAGTATTCACAAGGGAACCCCGAGGCTCAAACCTAAACTGCACTCTGTGCACAAGCTATTAATTGTTTAAACAACAAATCTAACAGCGCAACACCTGGGCAACAAGAATCACTTAGCTGTTACAGCGCCCAGTTTTTTTGATCCATTGAAAAAATATGCACGTTCAAACAAAAGGTGCCATGTATTAATAGCAAAAAACTTGGCTTTGCTGTTATATACTTTTAAAGTGCACTGTGGGTAAAATAGATGTGTGTCCACAAACTATTGGCCATGTAGTGTATAAGCTTGTAGTGCATGGCAACACTTATATAAACCATATCATGCAGCATTTGTAAAAAAAGAATAACATTTGCACAATAAAGCTTTAAAATACAAAATAGATGTACCGTTTTTTTCTATGGAAATAAATGCATGTAATCTGTGAACCTCAAAATCGTCAGTTTGATCGCTTCAGGCTTGGTTAGTGGGAAAGACCAGGAGGTGTGTGCACTGGTAGCAGCGCAGCATGAGTAGCTTGCTATCATGGTGATTAGAGTCCTGCTTACGCATGCGTTCACAGCACGCTTCTGGATGCATGCGTGCCGAAAGTGCGAGAAAAAGAGCATTGCTATGTGTATTAGTCAGCCAAGGCAATTACCACCCTAGCGCATTAAATGATCACTGTAGTTGTAAGTGGTGCTGTGGCCCAACGGATGTGCCAAAAATGGCCTGCTGTAATAATTTCCCTTCTACGACAAAGGCCAAGTCAGAGATCTGTGGCCTTCTGCAAAACTGTAGGACCACGCAGCTGCCTTTCTGTGGTGAACAAAGCATCAGCTGCTTCGATTAGATTCTAACACATCTGTTTTTTCCGCCAAATTCACTTTGAATCAATCGCAACCTGACTGCATCAGCGTCACCTGAATTAAAAAAATCACCCATCTCCAAACCTCACTCTGAATTAAATCCACTCTAAAGAAAAATCATACTGGAATCCATTATGTAAATGTACTTATACTGTCAAAAATATATAGGACCCATGACTCCTAATATACAGTCTACCCATTCAAGGGCCCCACTGTAAAAGTGTAAAAAAAATCTCAACTTGAAAATCCATTGTAATTGATTACTAGAGACTGCGGTCTGTAATCCACAGGTATCATAGGGGATCTGATCGAAGAAATCCTGTACGCAACAAACAACAGGAATTCTGAGAACTTCAACAGTTACAAGATCTTTTCGCCAACAAAGTGCAATCATGACGTGATGTGAAACACTCCCTACACTTCACGGCTAGCGGGAAAAACTTGCCGTCTTGGCGTTCCATTTCTAAACGCACGTATACTTACGCAGGTTATTTCCTGTTGTCCTGGCCTGCAGGGTCTCGTATGGCTGTCCGTGCACAGCCAGACTCTCCTCACGTTCCTCTCCTCCTGTCTGCCGCATCACCTGCGCCAGCGCTCTGCAGATACACACACGTGGTTATAGCAGGTCTCAGAACGATTAGAGGTGAAGTGCTTTCCTGATGCATGTTAATGTCATTGAAGCCTCGCGGCAAAACCGCCAGGATGCAGGAGTTGTATTGTAATAGGCATGCCAGAGGGTTTCGAAATGTAGTATTTGTAAAGCACATGCTTAAAAAAAGGATTGCAAGAAATCTGGTGTCTGAAAACAATTGACCTGGTGTAACCCGAAAAGACTTCGCCTAAAGGACGTGTCCTGAATGAAGATGGTGTTTGGGGTTTATAGTGGATTCATTAGAAGCAAGGATCCAAACACACGTGTGTATTTATATGACAACTGATGCGATTACTTTAGTCTAAGTGAAAAAAGCATGTTCACGTCTCACGCTGTCACATCCTTTCTACACACACTTCCACACACATCGTTTATCCTTAAGGTCATTTACTGATACTGTTAATAGGGTCCATTCAATGTGAAATCTGAGAGCAAATATATGCTGTATCGTATATATTCTAACAGAAAAGGAAAGTCTGGGTGCAAGCTTTTACTCCAACCAAGCAGGAGCCACACCAGGATTCATTTACATGAATATAAGTCTCAAATTAATTAGTTCTCGTCAATCAACTAGCATCGAATTCACAAAATATACTAGATTTATCGTCTACATATCGTTATGCATCATCCGTATATACGCTGTGTATAACTTTTGGTACGTACATTGTGCATATCTCATATTGTATATTTATAAATCCCACACTTCAGCACATTTCTACACTGCCAGAGCTTTTATATTTATTTGCCGTACATATATTTACATATTTATCTGCACTTGCACAATGATACTATTTGCACATCTATCTATCTATCTATCTATCTATCTATCTATCTATCTATCTATCTATCTATCTAGAGTCAGACTCTCTCTTTTTGTGTGATTGTTTATGATTATTTTGAGGGATGCTGGAGGTGAAAAGCCTCTCATATATACACTATATGGATAATGAATATGCACATTATGCTACATAGATTCACTTCTGTTAGTTATCAGTGTCCACAGGTGATAGTTTTTGAGTCTTTCCCACCTAGACATGTTTTCTCGGTGAGGTCTGTGCGCCTTCTCCAGCCCAAGTTTGGTGAAAATCCCCACCAGAGCCATGATGGCGACCACTCCGCATATGACGTACACAATCAGGTTGGTTTTATCCCTCGTGGGGTCGTGCGCCGGGTCGTTCTTCTTGGGTGGCGGTCTGCCCGTGATGGACCAGGGCGGCGTGCCGTCGTTAGTGCACGCGCGCTGGTCGAGGCGCGACTCCTTGAACTCGCAGCAAAAGCGGAAGCCGCACGTGCCGCAGCAGTACAGGTAGCTGCCGGTGCGGCACACGAACGGCGGGTCCCACTGGCCCATCACGTCGTAGTAGCCCCGACATTTGTCCTCTGTGTGCGGCGGCTCCGGGAGACCGCTCTCGTCGTCACGGGACTCGTTGGAACCAGACACGGCCACCGAGCCGACTTGTCTAGTGCTTTCACTGGCCACGTCGCACGCAGCAACTTTCACCAGAAAGTAGGCGAGCAGCAGGTCCGTGCTTCTCATCCTGCGCGCGCGCTCCGCCGCCGTGTTTTTCTTATTTTTATTTTCCCTTCTTTTGTAGTAGCCGCTTCCGACAAGACAAGAAGCTCGCGCCTCATGAAGTGGCAAGAGGCTCGTTGTCCGCGAGCGCGTCGCCGCCGCCGTCCGAGTTCCCCCTCATGCTTTTGATGGACGCGCTACGGGCGCAACAGTCGGTCGGCGGAGAAGCGCGCGCAACCCGCGGTGCGCCTCCGTTACACGTGTGCCGCCGCACGCCGCGGCACGCCGCCACCCAGACATACAATACAAATGTGCAAGAACAAGAAAAAAAGAGAAAGAAAGAAAGAAAGAAAGAAAGAAAGAAAGAAAGAAAGAAAGAAATCTGGCGCGTTACAGAAATCCTCCTTTAACCGCGACAATCCACATCATTTAGCGCGCGCGCGCGCGTGTGTGTACGAGAACCTCTGAGTGAGTGCTCCTCTGGCAGTGCGCACACGAGAACGCCGAGCAGGATCTCAATGCGTAATGAGAGAGGGGGAGAGAGACGCTCGAGTGTAGGAAGGTGTGAGCGACCAAACTGAGAAACATCTAGGTCCCTGCAGAACCCGTCTACGGGCCTTCTAGAAAATTATGACGCCTCTGAGTGACAACAAGACAGACGCAGTGCTCAGGCCCAGGTCCTTCAAAGCAGCAATGGTTGAGAGACTGCGAATTGTGATGCTCGTGCATTTATTGAACAGCAGCACACCATGCGTAAAGGAGTTATTGCCCAATAAGGGAGAGATGTGTTCAATAATAACTAGCCTGGATATCCTCTTTAGTGACGCATAAATTACCATTAGCCACTCCCACCTTCTTAAAATCAAACTACATGATTCCAGCCCTCATTACTGACAAGTGGTAGTTCAGTAGTTAAGCTGTTTGCCATCTGATTGAAAGGTTGTGAGTTTGAATCCCCACACCACCAAGCATCCACTGCTGGGCACTTGAGCAAAGCTTAACACTCAACTGCTTAGTTGTATCAAAAAATGACACAAATGTAAGTGGCAATTAATAAAGGCAAATGCCTTAAAGTAATGATACATTATTTTACATCTTTATAAGATCCATAAGGGTTTGGATCCTGTCCTTATGTCCACTGTTCTTAGTCTTCTCAGTTCACCTACAATTAGGGATATAACAGAAGTCAGCCAGGACATGCAGCCCCTCTCATCCTGTCTATATAATGTAGATTTTGCATTTCATCAGCTCTGTACATGTACTTTGTTCAAGGACAAAAAAGGTTTAATCTTTTATTTTCTAAACTATCCTGAACTCATCCTACAAAAATCTTCATGAAAGGCATTTCCACTCAAGATTAGTCTACAAACCTTGACCTCATAAGCTGACTAAAAACTGTGGAGCAATATTCAGTTTAATTTAGTTTTATTTAAACAGAAATTTCAACAATGGTCTTTGTCTCAAAGCAGCTTTACAGAGATAGTTAGGTTGTAAAATATGAATTTATACAGTATGTTAGTGCCAATAAATTTATCCCTAATGAGCAAGCCAGTGGAGACAGTGAAAATTAAAAATTCCCTGACATGTTATGAGAAAGAAACTTAGAGGAACCAGACTCATAAGGGGGTAATTAAAGTGGTCTTTAATTGAAGAGAACTCCATCCAGAGTTCCAAAAAGAAGAAAGGGACAGGATCATTGGTACCTCAGGAGTATGTTTAACTTGACAAAAAAGATTGAAAATGAGAGGAGGGCTGACAGGGTGACATTTCTCCTGATGACACAGTCTAAACAATTTTCGGTGAAGAAAAAAATTCCCCTTTCAATGTTTTTTTGAACCAGGAAACTGGTGTTTTTTTGCATTAATGATGTTACAGTGTGAACATGTGCAGGCCCATAGTGTGTTAGAAATGTGATAGCACTCGTAATTTCTTCTGCTAAACATTTTGTCATGTTGAGGTCTGATTATTTTCCATTTGTTAATATATTTGTAATATAATGTAGTTTTTTGTAGTATTACACACTTATGTGGAGGCTTCTGAATATGCCACTTTAGCCAGACTGCAAAGACCCAAGGTTAACATTAAACTGTACTTCCACATGATATTCAGTCCAACATGTGAATCCTAGTGTTAGACATTTTTCAGTTTAGATTTGTTTCACCCATACAAGACCCTGACCAGCATGCAGCAGTTGCTGTAGATGAATCACTGAATGAGCTGCTGACCATGTCAGTGTTTTGTTCTTACCTTCTGAGTCAAGTCACTTTATTGTTATGTCTGCTGAAGTAAGAAATGACATTTTTCTTGCATGTTGCTTCTCAGGAAATCCACACAACTTCTGACCAAGTTTTGAGTCTTGTTGGACACCAGTGGAGAGTCTGCGTGGGGCAGATGTGGACCCCCTCCATGTTACCTGGTATGAACAACCTCATGCAGCAATGGAGTGGTGCGGTTGCAGGGAGAAGAGGCGGAGAAGGTGGTGAAGTTCAGGTGCCTGGGGTCAACAGTGCAAAGTAATGGAGAGTGTGTTAGAGCAGTGGTCCCCAACCTTTTTTTTGCGCCACAGACCGGTTTAATGTCGGACAATATTTTCACGGACCGGTTTAATGTCAGACAATATTTTCACCGACCGGCCTTTAAGGTGTGGTGGATAAATGCAACAAAATAAAATGAAACAACCGGCATAAAAACTGGTATTTTCTAAATATAATAATAAACGTGAATCCACTGTGTTGTTTTTTGTTCATTTTGCTAGCGTTGGGTTTGAATTTAGCGGTAACGTATTATGTGTTAGCGGCCGGAGCAGCCCCTTTAAGAAGGTAGCGGATGTTGGTAAGACATGTGACCAAGGCAAGCATCCTGACATGCATCAAGAGTGAGTCATAAACAGATGTGGCGAAGAGAATCCCGTAATTTTCCAAAATAAAACATCGTTCAGAATCAGAAAATAAATAAAACGGAAATAATGTAAGTTATGTATTCTTTCTGTGCCACCCGGTACCAATTGACCCACAGACCATTGCCAGTCCGCAACCCAGGGGTTGGGGACCACTGTGTTAGAAAATTGAAGACAAGAGTACAGGCAGGGTGGAGTAGGTGGGAAAGAGGTGGCAGGAGTCATTTGTGATAGTAGGGTATCTGCAAGAGTGAAAGGGAAAGTTTATAGGACTGTGGTGAAACCTGCAATGTTGTATGGTTTAGAAACAGTAGCTTTGAGTAAAAGACAGGAGGTGGAGCTGGAGGTAGCAGAGCTAAAGATGTTGAGGTTTTCGTTGGGAGTGACGATGATGGACAGGATTAGAAATGAGTTTATTAGAGGGACAGCGCATGTAGGACGTTTTGGAGACAAGGTGAGGGAGGCAAGATTGAGATGGTTTGGACATGTGCAGAGGAGGGACATGGGGTATATCGGTAGGAGAATACTAAGGATGGAGCCACCAGAAAGGAGGAAAAGAGGAAGGCCAAGGAGGCGGTTTATGGATGTGGTGAGGGAAGACATGCAGGTAGTTTGGTTGAAAGAGGCAGAAGTAGAGGACCGGCGGGTATGGAAATGGATGATCCGCTGTGGCGACCCCTAATAGAAGAAGCTGAAAGAAGAAGAAGATTGGAGGTAGTGACTTGTGCCGATGCCAAGCTGGATATAGATTGGCTGTCCAGTAAACTTGACGAGCGCTTTCTGCAACCTGCTTTCTGCAACCTTCGACTGCCTCCACGGAGCTGGGGTTAAGGCTGAATGCCAAGAAGAGTGTGCTTTCTCAATCACAGAGGACCACCTATCTAGGTAAACTTTGCTTGTGGCCGTCAAGAAAGTGAAGGAAGGCCATTCACTCACTGCTGGGTCTGATGGTGGCAGCATCCAATGTGCTTCCACTTGGCCTCCTGCACCTGACACCCCTCCAGTGGTGGCTCAGGGCCCAATGATTCTCTTACAGGGGCAATCCACTCTGTACAATCAAGGACGCAACAAACGAGGGAGAGATGGAGTGGAGGTTATGATGGATATGATGGAGAAAGGTGTTGGAAATTGTTTTTAGGTAGTGATTGTAAAGAAAACCAGGTGATGATCATCAGAACTTTAAAGTGGGGTAGCAGTAATGTCTGTAGCTCGGGTAGGGCTAGTGAAAACCAGGTCCTGGACATTTCCTCCCTTGTGTGTGGGAAGGCAGCTGATAAATGTCAAGGAGAAGGTATTTAGAAGAGTCAGAAGGCAAGATGACAGAAGTTTGTAAGATGGGAGGTTAAAGTTCCCAGGAACTGTCAGAGAGGTCAGAAGGGGAAGGACACATTGAGGAGTGTGTCCATCTCTTCTAGGAAGTCTCCAAGGGGACCAGGAGGCTGATTATATGTAAATGTTTAATGTTTTTTAGTGCTCACTGGAAAATGGTTAAGTAATTTCCCCAATTGCAGCAATCCAACAAACCCAAGTTCCAAACAGCACCAGCTTCTGCCTTTTAAACATGAGTAACTATGATCTACTACTATCTGCTATGCACAATTTATCTCCAGTTACATGTTTTTTGGTCATATTTTCTTTGGGCAAATCTGTTGCATGTTTGAACAAAATAAGGATTCGGAAAGTAAACATGAGTCAGTACTCAGATTTAAGTGCTATTAGCATTACTTGATATTAAGAAGGTATCCTGTTCTATATTTTGGTTCTTGTATTATGTCCTTCGATTAAACTCAACTGCCAATCAGTGTTTGTGAAACTGTAACCTGCGGGAAAATTGAGGTGTGCAAGATAAAGGCCAGGAAAAAAATTAATGATTTGTTGTAGAAAGACAAGATGGAGTGGCGATTAAACTCATGGGCATTTATATCATAACTGTCCTGTTAGTCAGTGTTGAGCATTGTCTTACAACAGGGGTGTCAGTCTTCAGCCATGAAGCCGACATCACTGCAGAGCCAATCCTACTTAATTTAACACGCCTCATTCAATTTAATAGATATCTAGCAGCTCTTTCAATAGTTAAAAATAAAACAATAAATAAAGAATGTCAGCAAGACTAAAAAAAACTAATAAATACTCAAGTAAATCACATTTGTTCCTTGGCTACAGTGTGCATTTGTCTGAAAGGCTGCCAAAAAGCAGTAAGCTGAAGGGCACATTCGCGTGATGTTTTAAGATATTTAGTTGTTTTTGCATGGCTTTCATAATAATTTAGACAAGCACTGAAAGCCAGTATAAAAAGAGGCCATGGCAGAAGAAGGAATTATACTGCATCTCTTATCAAATAAAAACATATTAAATGTAGTCATATAATGTATGCAGTATTACCCATTTTGAGATTTTCATAAATAAAATAAGATTATAGCAGCTACGCTAATTTCTCTCCACTGCTTCTCTTTCTCTCCCCATCTCAAGGCATCCTGAGGTTTGGCCAGCTCCAGTCACGTCCCACCTCATGAAGATTATGGACCTTTGAAGAGGTAGATGCCGAACTCGCAAACATCCCATACCATCTAGGGACGTACCAGTGCCAATTGGATCCCACTACATGTGTGGAGTTTTGACACTGGACCTCCTGGAGTGTTTAAAGGCTCCGGCATGGAGAAGCTGGTGCTGGATCTGTGATGATCACAAATGTTGATCATCTAGTTTTATAACCATAATGACTATATAAGACGGTAGAAAGAACATTACTTATAAAGCTGTTTTGAGACAATGTCTGTTGTGAAAAGTGCTATAGAAATAAACTTGACTTGAAACTTGAATTATAATCTTACACTCCAGTGCTCATGTTAGTTCTCACTCTCCAGTGTTCTGTATTGTTGAAAGATTTATGATCAAACCCTTGATGTCACCCAAATGAGATTGGGTTCCCCTTTTGAGTCTGGTTCCTGTCAAGGTTTCTTCCTCATAACATCTAAGGGAGTTTTTCCTTGCCACAGTCGCCATGGCTGCTCATCAGGGATAAATACACACCATTCACCTTGACTGTTGATTTCTGTAAAGCTGCATTGAGACAATGTCTGTTGTGAAAAGTGCTATAGAAAAAAATTTGACTTGACTATAGAAGATATTTCCAGACATTTTGTTAAATGTTAAGCTTTCACAAGAACATGTTCTTTGTCATGTTTCTATCCCATATTCTCAAACAAGAATATCAGCAAACAAGTAAATGATGTTTACTAAGTATGTTTCCTCACCCCTAAAACAACTAAACACATTATTTACTTTAATAATTAATTATTTTGTCATCACTTTATCGGTTGCCAGATTGAAACCGAATACTTGAAGACTGGAAAAATACCCTGTATTTTATTTAATTAGGAGTGGAATCCAATGTTCACTATGTTTGTAAAGAGTGATAATGAGTTGCTATATCCTTCCTGGCAGCACAAAAAAATCTTTTACCTTTCTTACCAACATGGCCTCTCCACCTACAGAACTGGTGCTTCCTGAATTGTTTTTGTATTTTGCACCATTATGTGTCAACTCAACAGACTGTTTTGTGTGAAAATTCCAAATCTTTATTTTCTTAAATACTTTATTTCAAAGTTTAAACAAGCCCATCTGACACACACAATGTGAGGTTTGAATCACACCTTTTCTTCAGATCACAATTTCTTCCATTCTAACATTTGATGTTTTAAAATTGTAAATGTGTTGGATGTGAATTTCCAGCTATTCCTAAGCTGGATGAAGATTGTATACATTATATGTGTGTATCACGCACACACATATGTAACCGTTTTTACAATAAAGGCTCAGCTTCACTCATTAATTTTTTCAAACTTGTCAGATAACAAGTGGCTCTTGTGCTTTAGGTACTAAACAAAGCACACATTTCACACAGAAATACAAGCATGGTGCAAGCATTCAAAAATAGTTATTAAAAGAAAAAATGGATTTTGAAGAAGTTCTCTTAGAGGAACAGATTGCTGAGAACACACACTGTTACTGTGCAGATGTATAAATATCATATAATGCATTTTCTATTCTTTAGAAACTGAACATCTGCACGTCAGCATGAGAATGTCCAAATTTAGAATTGTTCACTCATATTAATTATATAAACTGGAAAGTTAATCATAAAGTTCTCAGCTAAATCCAGAAAACAAAACTTTTATGGTTACTTTTAAAAAAATAACCTTGTGAACCAGGTGCTACAATTAACTGGATTAATGTGTGATATTTATGTATTTAAAATAGGAATAAAATGAGATTCTAGGAGGTTGGCCAACACATTCATTTTCATCATGATAGTAGTTCTGGCTTTAATATTGCACCTGCAAAAAGCTGATAAAATTTCTTTCGGCTTCTCCCATTAGGGGTCGCCACAGCAGATCATCCGAATGTTTGATTTGGCACGTTTTTACGCTGGATGCCCTTCCTAATGCAACCCTCCCATTTATCCGGGCTTGGGACCGGCACTAAGAGTGGCTGGGGTTGGTTCCCTGACCGGGGATCGAACCTGGGCCGCAGCGGTGAGAGTGCCGCATCCTAACCATTAGACCACCAGGGGATCCTGCAAAAAGCTGATACTACCCAAAAATAGGCCTAAATTCAAGATCATATTTGCACATACCTGTTCAACTGTCAAAGTGTTACATCCAAGATTTTTCGGTTATATATATATATATATATATATATATATATATATATATATATATATATATATATAGTCCAAGTTAATATTCCTGGCCAATTGCAGAGAATGTTAGTATGTGTTCACATATGCATGTTTTTGCACTTTTCATTGTGCTGCAAGTTTTCTTTCGTGAAAATAAAGAGAGCAACTGAATGCAGTTTATTTTAAGTAAGTAGAATTCGATGCCAACGACATCCATGGGGATGGCACCACTGCCAACAAGTCTAGTCCTTCGTATTAGTAATGTGTGCGCCTGAAAAACAGTTTTAGACTTTTGATTTTACTGTGACCTTGGCCCTGTCGGATCAATTCCAAAATCAAATTTCATCTGCTGGTTACAGTGATCCTTCCATGTAAATTCCACAAGCATTCAACAACTCTGTCCTGAGAAAGTACTCTAACTAAATCCTGAGCATGAAATTAATATCTCTATAATAAATTGGTAGGAATCTTTCAGAGAAAAACTATTTCAGACATTTGACCTTGTTGTGACCATGATCGTGTTAGGATTGAATCACTCTAAGATCGAATTCATTTGATGCATGAGGTCACCAGGACATTTCCACATACCTTAAACATCCAAGCAAATATTCTCTAAATATCAATAACATTATATAACAATATGGATAACAATATTAAATTTTAGATGGATGCACAGACAGAAAACCTGAAAACATAATGCCTATCCCCCTTGTGATGGGGTACAAAAAGGCTGCAAGGTTATAGAAATACTTCCATGGTTGTGAATCAACAAAAAAGACAAGTTTTTTTTCCCCTAAAAGGAAAGTGGATGTCAGAGTGGAATCCTCTGTGGCCTAGCTAAGATAATGAGTCATGTCTTTGACCCCTTGTAGCCTACAGCACAATAAAACTGGCCATGTGTCACACTGCAAGTCAGTTTGCAGCTAAATACACTTTTACCTTTACCTTTTGACTCCCGTTCGCTCGCTTTCCTCCATCAATATGATGGCAGTGGAAAGAGTTAGAATAAAACCAGAAGAAGAATGTGAACAATTTGAGGACATCACATGAGAATGCACAAATCTACCTTCATTTACCCTACTGACAGAACACATTAAGAATGAGAGAGAGAGAGAGAGAGAGAGAGAGAGAGAGAGAGAGAGAGAGAGATAGCTGTGGGGCCAATTATCAAGCAACGTGGGAAATACATTTAAGCTAGTGACAGAAATTATACATTTCCTGCAATTAATCAAAGATTTGCTCTCTGATTAATCAAAGCTGTGCATATTCGGCCTTAAACGCTACCATAATATTATTGCAGTGATTTGTCAGCTTTTGTGCTCCTTCACCTGCCCCTACTGAGTAATCTTGACATTTTTTGTAGTGATTACAGTCTTGTTGGATCACTGCCATTAAGCGAAATGATATTTTTAGCTCCTGACTGACGCACAATGGAACGCAGCTGACCAGCTAACATCCCCCCTCCACCCCAACACACATGCACACACGCAGTGAACATGCTAACAAACCCCGAAAACATACAAGCCCACACATTTCATCCAATGTAAATGTGCAGTGGCGCACAGAGACACAGTGGGAGTTCACTGGGTGGTTGGCAGTGTAAGCTCCTCGCACGTCCGCTTGACGCAGTCTGTTCACTTCAAGTTGGCAACACTTAGCCATGAAAACCATGATGTGAGCCTTTGTGAGCTGGCTGGGTGACGTACTTTCTTAACTATGATTCAAGGAGATAAGATAATATAAGGATCTCATGGCCTCCCACAGGCACGTACACTATTTTCGTTCGAAACTGGTAGCACTGTTACACAGACTGACAAATAGGCGCATAGGTAGCATGCAATTAAATAGGTGGTACTGAGACTATGCAGGTCAGCTTTATTGTCGCATTACACCTATTCTAAGATAATTGTAATGACAGTCGAAAGACATAGCTATTCAAAACACAGCCACATCTCCTATGCTCCTGGCTTCAAATGATTGCTGAGCATGCTCAGGTTTCATTTTGAAGGCATTAAACAAAGTTTAACTACAAACTATTAATTTGTTGCGGTCATTGCAGTGGATCTTTCCTGGCTTTTCACATTTGTTTATTGTAACATTCTCGACTCAGATTTTTTCTGTATTATATAAAATAAGGTTTAATATGCTAGTCACAAATAAGCAATACTGCATCAGATGATGAGGGCTTCTATTATTCTGCAGTCCTCATTAAAATTAGAAAGAAGAGCCTCTACATCTGCCTCTTTCAAACCAACTACATGCATGTCTTCCCTTTCCACATCCATAAAACTCCTCCTTGGACTTTCTCTTTTCCTCCTTTCTGGTGGCTCCATCCTCAGCATTCTTCTACCGATATACCCCATGTCGCTCCTCTGCACATGTCCAAACCATCTCAATCTCGCCTCCCTCGTTTTGTCTCTAAAACGTCCTACGTGCGCTGTCCCTCTAATAAACTCATTTCTAATCCTGTCTATCCTCATCACTCCCAACGAAAACCTCAACATCTTCAGCTCTGCTACCTCCAGCTCCACCTCCTGTCTTTCACTCAATGCCACTGTTTCTAAACCATACAACATCTCAGGTCTCATCACAGTTTAATAAACTTTCCTTTTCACTCTTGCAGACACTCTTCTATCACAAATCTAAATAGAGCATTGCATAGGCACATGAATTTAACACAAAACAAAAGTTTAACCAGCACCTGAATAGAAGAGCAACATAAGCTGTAAACCTAATATTGTTTAGACAACCATGTTTCCTTGAGCAGCTTTGGTGGCAAGGTAATATGGCAATAACTCTTTGTGAAACCCAGGGAAGAGTAAAAACCAGCTGCGCCCAGACGTTCCAGGAGCTTGTCAATATGAGGCAATGGATAGGCATCAGATTTAAAAAGAGTCATCACCTTGCAAAAGTCCACACAGAAACAGACCGCCCTGTCCAATTTGGGGGAAACATGACAAATCTGCTTCTATTGCTCCCATCAGTAACACAGGCAGAAACTCTTTTAATGAAATCTGCTGCATTAAATCTCTGATTAGTGCAATTAAAGAGAGAAGTCTGATTTATGACTATGTGTGTATTACAGTTCCACTGAAAACTCCAATAACACTTTAGTAATGGAGAAGATATTGGATTTTGCCATATAAAGCCAGGTCTTTGCATGATTTCCGTTGTTTAATCTCTTTTCCAGCCTTAGCACCTGGCAGCCAATAAAATTTCATGAAATTTTCCCTAAGCATTATACATTTATTAAGTTTAAAGGTCTCTTGTCCTTTTATTTGAATGCAAAACAGTGAAATTCCTTTCCATGGTAAATACTGTACTTGTAGAGAACTCTAGTATTGTAGTATTATACATATACAAAGACAACTTTATGTTTTTGTGACTCTAATGCACAGTTTGAATCACTGTGAAGTGACTTTTGCATCAACGTTAAAAAACACAAGTATTGAAATTAATTTTCACTTCACAAGAAACCCAATCCTGTTATAGTCTGTAAGGTGACTTTAATAATATAGGGTTTAATATAATATAAAAACAAATCAGATCATTACAAAATCAGTTTATACATTTTATTTGTACAGATTATGCATGCCAAAATAAAAGACAAATATGTTTCATTCCGAAGTCATTAGAATCTGTGTGGACTTATTTCGAAACCTGTCAGCCCCAAAAGTATTGCACTAGCAAAGGGTAACTGTTTGTTACACATCGAAGACCTTTGGGTTTAAGATAAAAACAGGCATATTTTATTTAAGCTTCGGTTTCCTAATATTCCCATCTGGATGCTATAAACCACACAATTTGCAGAAGAAAAAAAAGTTCTGGGACAGATAGACTAATCGTTAGTATTAAGATCACAACCCAGCCATTAGGGAGGCACAAGCCAGTGCACTCTTAGTGCCGTCCCAAGCCCGGATAAATGGGGAGGGTTGCGTTAGGAAGGGCATCCAGCGTAAAACATGTGCCAAATGAAACATACGAATCACAAATAAGAATTTCATACCGGATTGGTCGAGGCCCAGGTTACCGACAACCGCCACAGATATCATTAGCTAACAGGGTACCGGTGGAAATTGGGCTACTGTTGGCCGAAGGAGGAGAAGGAGAGGAGGAAGAATATTTCTTCTTACCCAATCAGGAGCAGTTGTAGCTCAGGTTTTTTCCAGTGTGTATATATACTTGTCTGCAATATCTGCAATAAACTGAAGATGAACATATGTGCCATTCTGACCAGAAAATAACTAACACTTGCCCCAGCTCAAAGATAGACGTTCAAAGACTAACTAGACACATTTGGGTAAAAAGAAGCAACCGGTATTCGCATGTTTCAATATTTTTGATAAATTTCAATATTGGCGGCTCCAAAAAGTCAAATGTTTTCAATTGTTCAAAACACTTCAAGACGTAAATATAACTAAATAAAAGCTGGAATTATGGTTGATTGTCTCTTATTCGGCTTTTGATCTCAAACCCAATTCAGTGTCAACTTTTGAAAAGGACTTTATATGTAGTCTATTTGTTGTAATATACACATTCCTCATGCGTTTTAGCGATGACAGATCAAAGGTTATTTGATGTGTTGTTTCCCTCCTGGATCTCAATTCTGCCAAACAGTATGCTCTGTGAAGTAAAAAAAAATCCCAGCGAGAGACTTTTGTTGCTGCGGATCTATTGTTGGAGTAATCATATGCTGCATTTTATTGCGCTGTAGTGATCCTTCTGATTGAAACAACGTAATAACAACCTAGCATCTCTTTGAGACACTAAGTGAAGCATCAGGCTTTTGATCACAGTTACATTCTGCAGTAAAATTCACAGGAACAGACCAAAAAAACTCTAGACAAATATGAGCCATAATTATAACAGAAATCATTAAAGCATTTTTGCTTACATTGACAAATTTTGGAATAGTCAATGTTGTGTGTGTGTGTGGGGTTAGGGGGTTTACATGCTCCTGTAGCTAATTATTAATTTGATTAAACTTTTTTTAATACCACTTCAGTACATTTAATAAATATTTCTCTTTCAGATCTTCACTGCATACTTCTTAAATTATGTATATGAAATGTGTTTATACATTAGCTCTAAGGACATGATAGAATCTAATTACATGCTATTGTACATGCTTTACCACAAAAAACGAATATCCAAGTTGAGGTATGATGCTTATTTTGCAGACCATATAGAACATGCAAGTTGGCCTTAAGCTGTGCTTTTTTTCCCCCGATTTAAATCCAAAAATTAGACCTGGTCTTTCTCCAAGGACTCGTCCTGTGGACGTAGGTGTCCAGTGCGTGCACCTGACAGAGTCGGTTCATTTATTTTCTGGTCTGGGACCTGGAATGGAGGAGGATAGAATGTTTGTAATCTTACAGGTTGTGGGACAGCTGAGGGCACCTTGGGGATGTAAGGCACTAGCCATACCTGGGGTAAACTCCAGAATGGAGGGGGCCACAGAAAGGGCCTGCAAGTCCCCTAATCTCTTGATAGCACAGATAGCCAACAAGGACGCAGTCTTGATGGAAAGGTGCCTCCAAGATGCCTCGGCTAGATGCTCGAAGAGGAGCTCAGACAGAACCCCCAAAACAACTGTCAGGTCCCACCCAGGCACTCGTACTGGGGGCCTCAGCCTCCAGGTGCCGTGGAGAAAAAGCGTTACCATAGGGTCTTTGCCCAGAGATTGCACGGCCAAGGAGGCATGATAAGCTGAAATTGCAGACGCGTAGACTTTAAGGGTGAACGGAGCCAACCCCTTGGTGAACTGTCCCTGGAGGAAATCCAGCACTGAACCAACCGGGCAGTGGACTGGATCAGGCTGGTGGTGCTTACACCACTAGCAGAACAGACGCCACCTGTCGGCATACAACCTCCTCGTGGAAGGAGCTCTAGAGTGGAAAATGAGTGGAAAACCACCTCGGTGAAGAGACTAGAACCTCTGAGCTGTGCCCCATCAGGGGCCACAGCCACAGCCTACACATCTCCGGACGGGTGAAATATGGTACCCCCGAGCGGGAAAAGAAGATCCCTCAGAGGATACTTCTATGGAGGGTGCTTGAGGAGAGCAACAAGGTCCGCTACCAGGAGGAGATGGACTCTGTCTCGGTAAACTCTCTTCAGAACTCCTGGAAGCAGCGCGACGTGGGGAAAGGCATACAGATGCAGCCTCGGCCAGGGGGGCTGGAGGAGTAAGGGAAAACCAGAGGGGACAGTTCAATGTCTTTTGGGAGAGCAAACAGATCCACCTGGGCTCTTCCAAATTTTTCCAACCCTGCTCCACATCGGGGTGGAGCCGCCATTCCCAGGGTCTCACCTCCTGCCTCGACAGGGTGTCTGCTGCCTTGTTCAACCAGCCTGGGATGTAAACTGCTCTTAAATAGAAGAGTTCCCCTGGGCCCAAAAGAAGATCTGGTGCACCAGCCTGCACAAGGGGCGTGAACACAGACCTCCTTGATAGTTGATGTAGGAGATCACCGCAGTTTGTCCAGCCCGTGAGGGATGCATCCGTCGTTACGACCAGGGACTCCCAGCATGGAAGGATGGATACATGAAAGTACGCTTCCTTAAATCTACCGTAACAAACCAGTTCTCAGATCTGATTTGAAGCACAACCTGCTTCAGGGTCAGCATCTTGAACCTGAGTCTCATCAAAGAGCAGTTCAGCTGATGTAGATCTAAGATAGGACACAACAATCCGTCCTTTTGGGAAATATGAAGTACCAGCTGTAGAACCCGAACTCTTGTTCTGATGGAGGGACCACCTCGATGACCTCCTTCCTCAGGAGTGTTTACTTCCTTTTCCATGACCAGAGCCTGCTGGCTTCCCACCAGGGTTTTATTGAAGTGAAAGTTTAAAGGGAGCACTTTTACTGGAGTAATATTTTACCTATCCATACTTTAAGTACATGGTTTGTGTACTTTGTCTAATGCTGTTTCTACCTGATTAAAATTACATGGTTATGCTATTTTTATACATATGGTGTATCAGTGAAAGCATGGTAGCCATGACAGCCTCAATAAGACATGCAGCATATTTAATGTTTGTGATTATGATGTAATGTGATTGTGATTATGACAATTGTTTATGTATTGTTAGCTTTATATAGGTACCTGGTGATCTCCACTCCTGTGAACTAGCTCCAGTGGAAAACAAAATTTTTCTCTTTTTTAAGCCACAGACGACAAGGCTCTAAAGATTTGAAAAATGCCTGACATGTCTTGCTTTTTCAATATTTGGTGCAATATATTTTGTTCTAGTTATTCCAACTATGCTCAGGAAGCGTGCTCTAAAGCAGGTTCAGCAGAGAATCGCAAGCCGGAATACGAAGATTTGTTTATGGCTCTAAAACAGGGGGGCACAGCTTAACGCCAACATGCATACTCCAAATCCGATTAGTGAATCTTTAGGTAGTGAGTGTTCCCACTAAAGTTGACGAAAGCAGATTAAATTGTTCGTTCAGGATGCATCTCTGTGTAACTGTAGTCAACTGTGTCTGTAGGCTGTAGACAACCTTGGGAGATGTTAAATAATGTGGTGCATCTAGTGAAAATTCTGCTAGTCTTTCATCATCTTCAAGGTACTATATAAACTAAAGGATGTGAGGAATCCTCTAGGTGATAGCTTTCAAGTGCTCTACTTTGATCACAGGAGCAAAGAGATTTTGAACTTTTAAGACCCATAAAACATTCCATTGTTACTGACATGTGCTAATAAGGAGGGATATGGGATTTAACACTTCAACAAAATCTGCTCTTTACATGCAAAACAATACAGTATAGAATTCCTAATTTTTATTTCTATATCTATAGTAAATTTTCTTGATTGCTATGCCTTTGCTGGGAAAAAAAAACAAAACAACAATAACAACTGATAGTTTATTATTGAAAATGGGCTCTTGATGCATTAAAAAACCTTTAGAACGTGTACCATCCTTGCCTTCTCATTTATTCATCTCCAGTAAGCACATAATCTTCATAATCATGGTGGATCCAGGGGCTGTCCAGGGAACCCAGTGCACAAGGTTAGAATATACCCTGAATGGGACACCATTTCATCAAAGGGCTATTATTATCCTCTCTATTAAGTATGCTGATCCACATGTTTGGGAATAAATGCAGTAACACTCCTCTCTCATATATATGGTCATTGCTACAGTGTGTGCCTGAATCCTAAAACTACGAGGGGCGTTTATGTCAAACCAGGACTTTTAATGTTACAGGTATAAAAATAGATGCTACCGTGGCAGTACTACACGCAGTAGTTAGAGGCTAATGTGTTTTATTATGTATAAGCGACGCACATGTCGAGGGCCAGCCCAGAGACCGTTAATCAAGACAGCAGATGTTAGTTCATGCATGGAACTTCGTGTTTTGATGTTTCTTGTAGAATAAGGGCACAAAACCTATGGATATCTACAGAAAGCTTCAAGAACAGTACGGTGATAAGATGTTTAGTATCAATAGAAAGACATTTAAATGGTGTAAACATTTCGAAAATGTCTGTCATACTGTCATTGTGGTTCCTAGACCACAGCAGTCATTTCTGTGAACATTCAGTGCATGAAACGCACGAACATGGATAAGTAAACAGTTCTTCAAAGGTTAGCATTTTGACAAAGTGATGAAGTGAAGCAGGCTGTCATAGGATGGTTTAGGCATATTGACTCCTTCTATGCCAAATTATTCCAGACATTACTTAAGTGCAAGGAGAAGTGTATAAATGTAGCAGGGGAGTATGTTGAAAAATACCTCGTAGAAGAATTAAAATTTGGCATGTTGACAGAGTGTGCACATGAGGACAAAATTGGTGCCAGATTAGAGTCAGAGACAGCACAGTAAACTCAAAATTCAAAATAATCAGCCCTCTCTTTTTCGAATTATAGCATCAGAGTGAATAGACTCTAGCTGACAAATTGAGAAAACACACACACACACACACTTACACAGCTAGTCACTACTCTTTTCAGGGTTTTTTTTTTTGGTTGCTGGTCACAAAGCCCTCTCACCAGCCTCCATCAAATCAAACACCAAATTCTGCTTAACACAATGAGCAGCAGCTACACTCCAAAGCCTGAGCTAATGATTGGTCTGGTTCTGTGTAGACTTTAGAAAAGTCACTGAGGTGTATTTAGATATGCCTACTTTTGAGGCATTAATAAAAGCATGCAGGCGGTTGCTTTTATACTGGATTCCTTTGATTCTAGTGTTTTGAGAAAAAATGGCTTTTTCCACCTCGTTCAAATTACATAAATTTGTCATCCTTCCATTCCTGTCCAACTAATATATATATCATATACGCTTTGGCTGGATGATAGAAAAGAATTTGTAATGAGTTTAAAGGTGTAAAGTTTCTTTTCTTGGAAAAGAAAATAAGAGTATAAGCATTCAATTCAAAATTTTGAATAAAACATGAATGTCCCAAAGGAATACTTATTGGCATGTTCACACTAATACGCTATCATTCTAAAACATGTACTTTTCTCACCATTTTGACCTTCACACACTGAGACGACTCTTAAAAATGGTTTTCAAAGTGGATACACTTTTTCATCGCAGTGTGGACTGTAAAATCATGAGGCAATTTTTGTAATTTTTCAAACGTTTCCCAGTTTCCCTGGGAAACGTTTCCCATCCACGTTGATACATCTGAAACGCATATGTTCCTGACTGCGTAAGACGCTTCAACCTGCGCAATTTTCGCCTTGCATTTATTTACTTTCTTACTATTTTTTTTTTTTTTACATGGTCAGGTTTTGGGCCCTTTTACTAAATAAATAAAAAAAAATTACAAAATTAAAAAATTAAAAATCTGCAAGATGACACTTTAATACTTATGCAGAGTATTTTGTGCAGCCTACAGTTATTGTCTGGGTTCAGACTACCCCAGAGCTGGTTCCTTTTAAATATGTAAAAACTGCCTAAGAAAAGCTTTTAGAAATAATAGAAAATGCTGGTGTAGGAACATACTTGAGTTTTGCATGTTCGCTACTTTCTAAGCTTTTGATCACAACAAAAAAAAAAAATGCATTTTTCTTGATTTCTGAGTCCAAAGGAGAGTGCAGAGACCCGTACATTCACTGCAAAAAAATCTAAGCAAGTAAAAATATTATGAATGTAAAAACAAGTATATATATTTACTCATTTCAAGCTTGTTCTTCTTAATCTACTGCCAGATCTTTTTTCTTTTTTCAAGAAATAAATGTTTGAAATGAGAAATGTATATGCCAGTAAGCTTGAAATGTGTACAGCAGGCTGTGGTATTTGTTTAACACCTGTAACAATCAGCTGTTAAATCTGGTGAGTATAAAGATGCTTCCCATGCTAGCCAACTAATGTTAATGAGAGGCAGAGCAGCCAAAATCTGTGTGCTTCATGGTGATGTTTTAGGTAAAAAGAAAAAAATGTTTGCCTAAAAGAAATTTGCAAAAAAGCAACAACAACAAAAAAAATACAAATTTCAGGTTTTATTAGTATTCTTTTTTTTTTATTAGTAAGAGCTCTTTGTTGACAAGGACACTTACAGTGGCATGACTTTTGCCTCAAATTATTTCCACATGTTACACATTTAATGTGTTTATAGCGAATCACAGCATAATGAAGTGTATGGTGATAAAAATGCTCAGTCATTTAAGTAACACAAGGACACAATGTTTGATAGATGTGGCAAATATACAGGACATTAAAGAAATAAACTATAAGCCATTCTTAATATAGTGAAAAGAAACTGCAGAAATTCAGGGTCAACTACATATAATAAACTCAAACACATCTTTTGATTTACTAGGAATAAGTGAATGCAAATGTATTTCTAAATTCAACAAATAATAGGGTAAAGAACAGCATTTCAAAACTTGTAAGAAGGTTTGCTTGGTTTTACCAAAAATCTCACAGCAAATCCATATATAAAAGAAAAACCCACAAATTAACTTAAAATAGAAAAAAATAATTTGACTTCATTTAGTCAGATTTTGTGCAAAGTAATAGTTATATTTATGATTTGCACCGTCTATAATATATACAGGGAAGTTCACAACCCTGCTCAAAATCATAAAGTATCAAAAAGATCATTACGATACTGTTAATAAGCGATAATCTGTTCATTTTAAAGTCATCCTAATTACTGCATTATTATGCTTTTTTTAAGCAAAATCTTTAAACAAAAGAAATATACTTTTATATACAGTTACAATGAAAATAAATTTTAGAATTATTGTTATTATTGTATGTTCAATGCATACAGTAATTCACTTCGTTCTTATAAAACTATGCCACATCGTTTTTAAAGTACAATTTTAAGTGTTCCTCATCTTTGTGGAATTTTTCTGAAGCTAAAACCTGAGGTAAATATACAGTACTACATTCTTATTATCAGGGAACCACCAGCCACCAGCCACCCCCTGCACTTAGCACACACACAGCGCCTCGCCTTCATACTAATCACCTTCACCTGTCTCGACTCTATACCCTTCCATTATAAGGCCCCTGTTCGCACACACTCACTGTCCGATCTACGGTTTATTCTGGCGATCATCCCTGGACTACCTGTGTTTCGAAATATACCAGTTTTCCGGTACATGATGCTTCCTAGCTTCTGTTTTGTTTCCCAAGGCTAATAAACATCCTATTCATATTCTAGTTTCCGACTCTTGATCAAAGCGTGACACTTATGATGAGATTAAATATATTTTCATTGTCAAGATAACTTTTTTGGTTAGTGATTTAGAACCTGCAGATGACAATAATTAATCACCCTTATCAACTGATTAAATTAGATCCAAATCCGTCTGTCTTTGTTGTAATATGAGGTGCACAGACCCGTGCAGTCAGACCGACTTTAATAAGACCATGCTTTGAAGTTAATCTGGAGCTTAAACAATGCTTTTATTTTCATTAATATTTATTACAATTATAAATATATTATAATTATAAATAATTAATAGTTCTGTTTTTCTCATCTGTTGACATCATTACAATTACTTCTCGTTCTGTCAGGTATTTTCTAGTAATTCATTTTTTTCCAAGATCATTTAAAAAATTTGCTTGAATGATCGAGTGCTGAAATTTCATCATGCAATTAATCCTTACTCTTACACTGACAGACGCATGATGGCACCTTGCTAATTATGGCATTAAAACATTCTGCTTATTGTGTAATCTAATTCCAGAATAAACACCAATGCCCATGCTACAGGTTGTTTTTCTTAGACTGGATTTTAAGAGGTAAAGTTTGTCAGGAAAATCTTGGTTTGCCAAAAGTCAGTCGGGAAAGTTTTCACTCGTCTAGCTAGCATTCTCTCACCTATCTCTCACGCATTTCTTTCTCTACCTATCTATCTATTTATCTAGATGAGTGAGAGAAAGATACAGTAGATAGATAGTTGAGTAAGAGATGAGTAAGAGAAAGATGGACAGATGAGTGAGTGAGAGAAAGATAGACAGACGACTGAGAACAGTTAGAGAAATGCAGAGATGAGTGACAGATGAACAAGAGAAAACTAGATACATGAGTTATAGATAGATAGATAGATAGATAGATAGATAGATAGATAGATAGATAGATAGATAGATAGATAGATAGATAGATAGATAGATAGATAGATAGATAGGTGAGTGAGAAACAGCTAGAAGGCTGGATAGCTGGACAGACAGACAGACAGACAGTCAGACAGACAGACAGACAGACAGACAGACAGACAGACAGACAGACAGACAATGGGTGAAAGATGCAGGTAAAGTGAGTAAAAACGAGTTACAGTGAGTAAAAGAACACACAGGTGTGTGAGGTTTATAAATATATACCAAACCTGACTGTGAACATTTAGTCAATGTAAGTGACTTGCTTTGGTTCACTTACATTGTTTGGTGGATTAGTTTGACAGATTTAGGCGTTATATAAAGGTTTAGAATGGGATTCTATCTGGAAAGTGACCACTTTGAGTTTCCATAGCTGAAATACTGTAGTTAGAAAAGATTTAGTAACCTAATTCAGACCAGGAAGAAAATCTGTACTGATCTGGGAAAGACGAATCTAGAAATTAAGTAAATAATAATAATAATAATAATAATAATAATAATAATAATAATAATAATATTAAATCTTTAGTGTGAAGTAACATAAAAACAAATGGGTTCATTGTGCAGCTTTGTATGGGCTTGCCAGGGTCAGATACATAATCAGCGCTAACTCGTACTGTTAGTGCTTTGGTGATTACTGACTGTAAATCCTTTCGTATTTAGCCAGCCAGTTGTGAGTCTCATAATTCTGTCGTCTTTCCACCTTAAAATAGTTTATGCATATTGACTTTTTCCACAGCAGAACGCAAAAGGATCAGCATGCTCGAAGGATGCTGGATGTCCTGCCATCCGCCTGCAGCTGCCACTTTCATCACTTAGTTTTCAGTGCCAGAAACTGAGGCAACGGTTCTGAAAGACTCAAGCGCTAATCCGGCCTCATCCTTGGGCAGCACATCCCAGGTGTCAATCAGGGATTTTGCTCATCTCTTTCATTTTTTCCTTTCTGTCATCTGTCATCTTTTAGTCACTTTTAAAAGTTTCTTCTCAGGAAAAAAATACCGCCAATGCAAAAATGGGCAAAAGATGAACATCAGGGGTGGCAGTATAAACTATTACCATAACAAACACCAAATTACTGTGAGGGAAACCAGCTGAGATAAACCGACATTTGCTGCAGAAAGGACTAGAACACTGAGAGAAGAAAAACCTCAGCAAGCAACACATCTTAAATATAGCCAAATGTATTTATTTCAAATCAGTAGATTACAATTACAAGTCCATTGTTTTGCTATATGGGCATAGAGGTTTTCATGTTTCTTCAGTGATTGAAAAATTGCAGATCTCTTGACATAGTGAGAATAAAATGAGAATGCAGATAAACACATACCTCCGCTTTTGGATCACTGGCTATTTGTCAGACTAGGTGGTGAGCAGCAGAGGACATCCATAGGTGATGGTCTTGTTTCATGTTTAAATTTTACACCTTCCATTTAACCTTCCAGTACAACTGTGAAATTTGATCTTTTCTGGAACCTTCAGTTCATCCAGAGGAAGTGAGCATCATGAGGCTGTGTGCTAAAGTAGATGATGCCAGCAGACAGAAGAAGCCAATTAAGAAGAATGGACATTTGCAGACACCCTTATCCAGAGCAATGCTGTTATCTTATTAATGCAACTAAGCAGTTAAAGGGGTAAAGCCTCATTTAAAAGCTTTGTCAATGCTAGGATTTGAACCCACAACCCCATGATCAGAAGTCCAACATCTTACTGAGCTGCTATTTACCATTTGGGATGGACCAAACCAAACCCCCTGAATGTGGATTTCAAAAGAAGATTCTATCATGTTTCTCACCATGAACAATGTCTCCAAAACAATCCATCACTGTCTAAATTAAAGATCTAATCATTTCTAAATCCAGACGGTTCAACAGTGCAGCAAAAAGATGTACAGAAATGACTGTATAACTTATTCTTATAGAACAAATGCCACACATTCACATTTATCCGCTCTGTTTTTATTTATTTATTTATACATTTAGCTTTTTCATTCCATTTTGCCATTGGACAGATGCTTGCTTTTGATTGACACTTTGCCTTACTGACTATGATCACTGGCCACTTCACCACTACATCTCATTACTTGCTTATGCACTTGTTATATGTGACTGTCATTGTAAGTTGGATTTTGGAGTGTCCTCATAATTCGGGGTGTCATATTGACTGCTGTGACAAAATGTCCCTCACGGATAAATAACATACTACAGAAGACTGAGCTAGGTGCATGGCTTACCAACAGCAGTGTAAAACCGTCAACTGTAAACTAATGAGGCAAGGCTGGTGGATCACCAGACCATTTCTTGTCCTTTACAATTATTGTGAAATTCTGCTGGCCAGGGTTAATACAAATTAACCTTTTAATCATGGGTCTGAATATTGAGCCAAAAAGTTCTAGTCAACATTACTGAGATCCTTGTATTTTAAAGTTCACCATCAATGTTGTCTCTATGTACACACATTTGCTACAGAAACTGATTACTGACTACAGAAGCTAATAGTCAGTAATCTCACATAACTTTAATTAACCAACATAATAAATTTACAGCTTATGATTGTCACTCGAATTCATCTTTCTTTTATGACAGAGCTGAAAACAAGTGGTTTTGAGGAAATGAGCATCACCAAGTCAAGTCAAGAAGCTTTTATTGTCATTTTAACCATATATAGCTGATGCAGTACACAGTGAAATGAAACAACGTTCCTCCAGAACCCAGGTGCTACATAAAACAACATAAAACAACAATCACAGAGACAGAAAAACACGGGGCCAAGAACTAGTGAAAAGTGCAAACAACACAAGACAGTGCAAGACAACACAGGACAGTGCAAGACAATACACAAATACACAAAATAGCTCCACCAGTAAACAAAATAACAAAATAAGGTGCACAGTAGCAGAAAAATGTAAACAGAAAAATGTAATTAGAATTGTGCAATTCAACAATAGCAGCAATCAAAATAAAGTGAACAGTGGCAGAACAATGTGGACAGAATATTGTGCAAAAGAACAAATCCCAAAAGATTTGCAAAAAACAGCATGTAAACATTTTGTGTTAATGATTAGTGTGAGTGGTACTGAATGATGGGTATGTGAAGGGTATGATGTGTGTTGAATCCGGTTTGTACAGATCAGTCACACAAAGTGAGTATGAGTGTGTGATGAGTCCGGTTTGAAACCAAACATACAAACCAAACACACAAACCAAACACCAAACATAAAAACTCCAAAAGGTACAAGGCTAGGCACAGACACCTTGGCATGCCTTTTCCCACAGTTTACCATGTAATGAAATTTACAGCTTATGGAACTGTCAAGAACTTTTGAGAGCAGGCTACAAATAAATATTGACCGAAAAAAGTTTCTGAAAACCTTTAGAAAAAAGGGCATATATAACACCCAAAGAGCTTAAAGCTAACTTGGAGAGATCTGGATAGATTGATGATTCAACTCTTACCATAGGCCACACACTAAACTGAGCAGTATTTCAAGGGTGAAGCCTAAGAAAAACCTCACTATTAAAAAAAAAAAACATAAAGGCATGACTAAGTTTTGCCTGAACATGTGCCTAAAAAACCTACAGCACTTCTTTGAAATGGTACTATGGACCATGGAAACAGTAGAATATCACTTTGGAAATATATACCTGATTTGTTCACAGAAAATCAAGAAAATAACATTTTACTTACAACACGGTGGAGGTTCAATAGCATGATACTGCTTTGCTTCCTCTTGCATTGTAGGCCATAAATGTATGCAAATCAGATTAAACAAGCAGTTGTTACTGGTCACTAGAATGTGTGTAAATGGAAGAAATATCAGACAAACATCTAAAATAGCTAGCACAATATCACCATCATGCAGACTTCAAATCTACAGTTCAAATCTCAGCAGTGGTGAATGAAACTTACAAACCATGTACTTAAGGTAAAGTAGAGATAATCTAGGTAAAATATGACTCCAGTAAAAGTGCTCTCATTTAACTTTCACTTGAGTAAAAGTACAAACGTATTTGCCTTCAAAAGTATTTGACTTCAAATTAGCCTTCAAATGCCTCTAAAGTACTATGATTTATTATGGCTATAATGTTCGTATTATAATTTTTGCTTAATTAACTCAGTTGATGTGAAAAGACTGTAGTTTTACTCTTAGCACACCAATCTATTAATAGAATCATACTAATCTGTCAAACACTAATTGATATCCATTGAAATAATCATGAACCCAAAACTACTTTTTTTCAACTACTTCATAAAACTTTGATTTGTGGCAAGCTCGCGTCAGGAGTTTCTTCCATCATTTATTCCTTTTAAAATGTTCTGCTTGCTGTTAAACTGATGCTGAACTGTATGAGTGTGTTAAGTAGATACCACCAAGTCTCCCCAAATGGAAATACTTCAATGAAGTACAAATACGCAACAAAAAGATACTTGATTACAGTAACAAATTACATTTACTTTCTTTACTGTCCAAACCCCTCAATCTTGAATTACTCTGTTGTGAGATAATTGTAAGTTCCTCTGGAAAAGGGTGTCTGCCAAATGCTTCATAATATATTTTTTCATCCAGGCACTATGGTACTTTTCTCATCTCACTTTCCTTCACTGCAGCTGTGCTAAAGGCTGTAAACAAGAAAAAGGCAGCAGTGTCTCTGTTGATCTTTTCATGTCAGTGGTATTTTCACTTTCCCTGAAATTACTTCCTCACACTGACACACCTAAGCTCTATTACTTCACCACCCCTCAACCTTCACCGAAAACCCCTTGCATTAGCTGACCTTTCCAGCTCATCCACCTCAAACAATGAATCTGTCTTGTCTGTTTTCTGCCCAAAAAGGACTGACTGGTGACACCTTCTATTCAGCACACTGTTTCCTGAGTCTATCAGAGGACCCTCGCTCTGTGACAGCTTATATTAACGTCAGGAGGCAGAGCAGGATTTGCCGTCTAGCCAGGGTTGGGTATTTCCTTTCCACAACTGAATCGCATAGCAATCAGGAACATTCCCAGAAGGAAACACCTCCTACCTTTATATCTAGGAGTATTGTTTATTGCTAGAGCAAATGCAATATTTTGGAAGTTGTCAATTGAATTAATTTTTCTCTTTGTACTAATTGAAGTCTAAGTTTTAATTCAGCATCATGGGATCTTCTCGTCTGACAGATATGATAGATTTTATTAAAGCCAGTTGGGAGAGTTTTTCCTTGCTCAGCTCTTGGAGGCAGCCACACCTGAGCTCTTACCAGCAGTTATAATTGCAGTGGGTGATGGATTTTTTTTTTTCTCGTGTAAATTTCCTCCTGGTTTTACTCAGGGTTCATGCTCTGCTTGTGTGAATAAAGGCCTTCCTGACTGATCTGGAACATGCCACGAACCAGAGAGAATTCAAAAGAGTACATATCAGGCCTAAGTAAAGACAGGATGTAATCAGGCCATATCCACCAAAGCCTAATTCAATGTGGGGCACTGGGAAATGCACTGTTGATGAAGGTGAGGTGTGTGCTATTGGATGTTTACCGATATCCACTTGTGCCCATAGTAATAAAATTCTAGGGGTAGCTTTAAGGTCCCCACCTTACACAGCCATTTATTTTGAGGCTGTCATTTGGGAAAATCTAACAAAATATAATAGTGGATTGGTCCTGCCACAGTGTAGCAAAGTGTGTGGTTTGCGCAGGTCTGGCTGGTGCAAAGAGGTGGCGTCTAGCTTATCAATGTCAGCCGCATGTCACTATTACTCGATGGAGGTTTCCCATTTCTGTGTGGATTCCTCTTGTTTCCTTTGAACTAAGCCCACTGGGTACAACAACTGAATGTCAATGATGGTTACACAATCCAGTCAGAAATAAAGACATTAACATTCTTTCTGTTTAGTAATGAATGATAAAATGTCTGTTTTTTCTTGGGTAATCAGGTTAATGTACAAAAGTAGCGTGAGTAGTGAGATTAGTGTGTTTTTTTTTTAAAAGCATTTAAGAATGAAAGGTGAAGCTTGTTGAAAAACATGGTAGACATTTTGTGTTTAGTTGTGAAGATATAGGCATCTACAATATATAATTCATTTCATTTTGTATAATATTTAAATGATATATGCATAAATTAATTGTGCAAATATGCATTGAAAACAAGCATTTGAATGAAGTGAAGCTGCAGTAAATCACCTTTGAAAACAGACAAGTTTTAGTAGACTAATGCTATAAAAAGAGAATGAAACGGAGAAACGCAGCTGACAGATTTGATTGAAAAAAAGGAAAAAATATGCATTGGTGTATCACTGCATAGGTGTTCACTGTAAACCACGACAGTGACTAAAAAATTTTATTGTTTAATGCTGCTGTTATTTGCTGCTTTTAGATTTATTGTTGTTCGCACCATTTTAATTAAGCGAGCGAGCTGATTGCACAACCTGGTGCTCGCGAGTCATGAAAGAACAGATCCAGTGCAACTGTCCCAAAGTTAGTAAACAAACAGTTTACACAATAGCACTTCATTAAATGATACCATTTTCACATGAGGAGGATTATACAGTTTTTGCTCACCTTGCTGATGTTTCACCTTCATCTGTGACACCAGTGTGTTTTCTTTTCATGTGCTCGTGCATCATGGTACTTCCATCCCACACAAGCTCTGCTTTTGCATAACTTGTAGGATACAATGTTCTTTGTTGTGTATAATATAAAATGCTCCCATGCCTTGGATGATTTGGGATGCACACATTTTTCTGCTGCCGGTTGGCCTGTACTCTCCACCATTTCGCCATTGGCTGTGCTATCTTTCCATTATGCTAACTCATATCTTAAGCAGCCCAACTAATCAATAATGGCATTAATTGACAATGATTGTCATTATCGATTTTTATGGATTTCATCGAATAGTTGTTGCAACTCTAATTTGCAGTATGACTGACTCAGAAGTTCTTTCTATTTAAGGGTATTTGCCAAATTCACTTGACTCACCTTCATGTGGGTTTGCATGAAATGCTGGCGAGGTTTTATTTTCCCCTGGACAAAACACATATTAAAATATGCATATTTAAATATACATATTTAAATACAAATTATGAAAATGATTTATATATAATGTGACTCAAAAGTCTAAATTTCCTTCGGACAGATGGATTCATGGCAACTCCAGAGAAGTGTGCAGCTGGACAGCTGGAACTGCAGTATCTGGACTTTCCTTTAGCCAATGGGCAGGTGTGTTCTCAAATTAGACAACAGCAATTGCAACCTGCCCAAGACCCAAGATCACAAAGGCGGTAATTTAGTTCTTGCTGCTAGCTGGCTATTATTGTAGGTTTTGATGCAATTACTTGAATCTCACCCAGCTGTTGACTGACCTTATCAAAAATAGCGCACTAGATATATTATGTTGGATAAAACGAAGCAAACAGCCTTTTGGCAAGTAAAAGCAGTCCAGTATTTGCCTTGGGACATTATATCTTAGGTTCTGGAGGACTTGGACAGCCCAGTGCTAAGCCATCAAGTGGTGATTCCTAGCCTCTCTTCCCAGTGGCTCCACTCCATATAGGATGCCATAATGTGGAATATTTGTTAATACTTGACAATTCAGGTTTCATTCTCACCTGTGTGTTATTACCCAAAATCTGCTTATATAACTGCTTTTTCTTTTAGTAGATTTTGTAAACCAGAGAGAGATTGAGCTCTCGCTCATGAGTCACGATATCCATGGTCTTTGATGATTTTGATGTATCTACATTTCTGACCTGGAAAGCACTCACTCCACATTGAAAAGAAATGATAAAAGAAACCTGAAGCTCTGCCAAAATTTGCTTATCTAAAGTTTCATTCTTTTCCATACAGGCACTGGGTTTTGCAAAAACCTTGGAATTGTATAGTTAAAATTTTTTTTTAATTCACATGCAACTGAACATGAATGCAAAAACATTCTGTGAGTTGTGAGTTCAAATACTAGCATCAACAAGCTGCTACTGGTGGGTGCTTGAGTGAGGCCTTTAACCCTTAACTGCTAATTTTATACCCTTATTCATTTGTTAAAATAAACCTGTAAGCCAAATGAGTTTAATGTTAATTTGAATGTTTGAATGACAATGCTATGAGCTTTATGTCTGTCTTTAATTTCAACAGGTTCACATGTGGGCAATGGGCTGATGAGCTGGAAAACAAAAATATTCTCTGTAAACGCTCTGTTTCTAGCCATGATTGGTTACATGCCAAGCAGAGAGAGTCTTGAAAAGATCTTCAGTATAAGCATCAGAATTCTTTGCTTAAAATCTATAGTAGCCAAGCAAAGATATCCACTGAATAATGAATGAGACTTGGGCATAAGTTTCCAAAAGTGCAATCTTTAGGCTATCCAAGTGAGCACATCAATCTTTAGGGTATCTGTTTCATACCATCTACATTAATTTCACGTCAATCTTTAAAGCTGTTCATGTGGGAATATCTATAGCAATCACACTGTAATCTTTATACTATTCATATGGGACCATCTTCAGTAGCACCAGCAGCAGTGAATGAATCGGAATTGAGGAAAGCTCTGAATCAAAGCAGAGCATCGGGATAGGCCGGGATGGCCTGGGGCCAGAAGGGCACCAATGTCAAGGGCAATAGTATTTTAAGCACCAGGAGAGAGAGAGTGAGAGAGAGAGAGAGAGAGAGAGAGAGAGAGAAAGAGATGGCTGGCAGTGACACAATTAACTCTGAAGGCCTCCTTGAGATCCCTAAAATGGACAGGGACTCACAACAAACCTCAAAAAGTATTCATTTAGATGGGATGCAGGATGGTATACAGGTTTCCACTTGGTCCCATTGAACCTTGGGAAGGGGCATCAGTGGAGTGATTAGACAGTAACGTTGTGATCTAAGACTCAAACCCAAGACTAAAACTAAGGTAAAACAGTGTCTGGTGCTGGCTAACTATTAATGCCTTATTATTCTGGCAAAGGTAGTAAGGATGGCTGAGTCTGTGTAATTTCATGAATGAATGTACACCTGCATGGGATTAGCAATGTTCTATTTATATACTGTGTGTCTTGCAGTGAGCTGAAAACAAACATGACTTTTCTTAACTGCATCCTGCTGAGCTTGTGTGTGTTACTTGAAGTATGAAGCTTTTGTTTTTTTATGAAAAGAAGATTGACAGAATGAAAAGCATGGACAAATAAATACTCTCACTTTACACCTGCCTTTTTATTTCTTTATATTTCCCAAGCCAACCAGTGTGTCTCATAATTATTGAGACAAATATATTATTTATATGGAACGGTGTGCTGCTATCTAAAATTACTGTGGGACTGCTTTGTGGGTTTGAAATATACTGTACTTGAGCTTTTATGTACATAACTTACATAACTGTATGTTGTATAGTCTGTAGTCTGTTCATTGCGATTTGTTCATTTCCATGTAAATACACCAATGATTGTGTTTTTGAAAAAGTCAACAGCGAAATCTGTGGAATTTTTAGCACACTCCCTCTGAAATCTGTGGCAAACTCATTATGGGCACATTAACATAAAACCATTTCAACCTGAAAGTTTCAATGGTGTCTGATTCTGTAACTGTTTATCTAAATGATAGATATGATATTCTACTAAGGTGCTGGTGCCTTGGCAATCATTTTCACAACCAACACAAGGGAACCTGGGTTGGAATTTAATCTCTTCATCTGTACCTCTTTACCTGTATCTTTTCATAGCTGGAGTTGCAGTTGAAAAGGTAGAGATGAAGAGATGAAAATCTCGTGTGACTTTGCATAACTTTTATGTGGTGGAACAGAGCTGTAATTAGACCCTCTTTCACATTAAACACAATCTCTTCTTATGGTGGGTATGCATGTGTCAGACCCGTTTTATTCTCTTCAGCAACTCTAACATTTAGCTCGTTATTAAAACTTTGATAGTTTCTTAAGATGAATTAATTAATCCTGTGTTAGATGGTAATCAGTTTCTTTGTCCTGCAAAACTCTTATTAACATTGTGGGCTTCAAATATGTACATTATCTGAGAGATGTAATGCTGCCCACTTGCTTCGTTTACTTGACCAGAGGCCATATGGTCTGATTGACACTTAGAAGACACCAAATATTTCTAATGTTGATAAAGTAATTAGATATAGTGAATTAAACCACTTTTGACTCACCATTGATGATTAGCTTTCTTGGCAATTTTGTTATATATTTCTTTCAAAATGTGGGTGCTATATTCACGGTTCTTGTATAATTTGTCGTGCTGTCAAAATTATTAAAGGAGGAGGAGGAGGAGGAGGAGAAAGAGGAGGACGAGGCCTGGGTGAGCATGCTTGTAGAGGATGATTGAGGTGAGGTCCGCTGAGAGATTAGTAGTCATCATGCATGACACATCCCGAACATGAGTGGGTGTTTAGGACATGTAGCCCCAGAGTGAGTGGATGGCTTTTGTTTCTCTGAGACTGGGAACTTTGATAACAAGAGCACTCATTTTATAGAGCAAAATTGTTTTCGTAGTCATGCTTCAGGGAAATCATTTCATTGAAAACATCAAGAAGCTTGGGTAATGAAAGGGTGTTGGCTTACAGCATTTGCATGGCAAAAAAAAAAAGGATTAATTAATAAAACTGGAGAATGCAGAATGATTGTCATGTCCCTGTCTGTTTTCTTCATTTCATTCTGCTTACACACATATCATCTATGTGGTGCTTTTGCAAACTGCATGTCAGAAGCGTCCTCAGCAATGCATACCGCTCATTGCATCTTATTGCTCATTATTAGTGAATTTACACCAGCACTTCATACTAAAGATGAGCAGTGTTGCTAGCTGGGACATTTTAATAAACACAAAAACATATTAGACCTTGAAATACAGACAGAAGTCCATCTACCTCAGAGCACCCTTATTTCATGGAACATTACATTTAGAAATTACTACATTATACCCATTCATGCACACATGCATCCACACACACAACAAATAATGCATTATTTCATCTTTGAAATATGCTTTTATCTGCATACCCTACCCTCAGCCAGGCATGCAGAACTTCACAAGCAAAAAAAAGAAAGAAAAGAAAGAAAAAGAAAGTAAGAAATAGCATACAAAAAAGTAAAAAGTACAAATCTCATGAGCAGAAAGTTCTAGTATAACATTACACACATTATTATGAACGAACAGCTATTCTGAACATGATATCAGAGTTTAAAGAAAACTAAAAACGTTCTTCGGCTGTTAATGTTAAATGTCAGGTTTTGAAAAAGTAGCACAATCAAAAATCTGCTTTTTTTACATTTCAATGCTGTTGTTACGGCTAAAGCTTCATAGAAACCATGTAATGGATTTCCCCTCTGAATGGTATAAAAATGTGTGTGTAATTTTCTAAAAACAACAACTACAACACTGTAGTGTCAGGATTTAAAAGGCTGAAGCTGTTGAAAGCTCCCAATTCAGAAGCTCCCAATTCTGCTGCCACTATTCACTCTACTCCCCCTGCTTTTTCTATTAAAATTTGGAATATTCAAAGGCCAGGCGGAGGGAGGGGTTGTCATGGTGACGCCGAAAGCCAGTATGATCATGAGGAAGGAGGCCATGTCGGGGAAGTCTAGTGTGAAATGCATTTCATGACCTACATTCACAAGACAATTGTTTCATCCAGACCAATGGAATATTTAAATAATAAAGTTGGGTTTTTTAATTGAATGGCTATGAAACCTTGCCTTTGATTGCACAATGACTTCAGAAGTGTAAGGAACCAAACCGAGCAACAGACGCTTATGAGGCCAAATAAGGACAGTCTGGAGATATGGACTCACTTGTGTCTTTGCTGCCAATATAATTTGATGTTGTGTAAAGGCTTGCAGAATTTTGTTTTTGAAATAGATGAAATATTTTGTCTAAATAGTAAATGTCAGATATCTTGATAGAAGGGTATCTGCAAAAGTGAAAGGGAAAGTTTCTGTGGTGAGACATGCGATGTTGTATGGTTTAGAAACAGTGGCATGGACTAAAGGACAGGAGGCGGAGCTGGAGGTGGCAGAGTTGAAGATTTTCATTGACGAGGATGGACAGGATTAAAAATTTGTTTATTAGTGGAAACCGCACACAGCTAGAACGTTTTGGAGACAAGGTGAGAGAGATGTGATTGACATGGTTTGGTCATGTCCGGAGGAGGGACCTGAATGCTGAGGATGGAGCCACCAAGTAGGAGCAAAAGAAAAAGGCCAAGGAGGAAGTTTATTTATGTGGTGAGGGAAGACATGCAGGTAGTTGGTTTAAAAGAGGCAGATGTAGAGGACAGAGTGGTAGAGAGACAGATGATCAACTGTGATGACAGCCGAAAGGAGAAGTTAATCTCAGAAAACAGCCACGTTTGAATAAAGAATGCTCCTAAATCACCATATATGGTAAACATGTTTTGTAATAATTCTGCATATGCTCAAGAGTGAAAGGCAAACTGTATATTGTACCATACAGAGCATAGCACTTAAGAGTCATTCACAAACACACACAATTTTGTGACAATTCTGCAATGCTTTATGAGTGAAATGCAAACTTTATCATTGTACCTTTCAGAATACGGCACTCAAGACTAATCAAAACACACAAGAGTAATTCAACACGCGTGCAATGTTTTCGAAGTGTTTGTTGATCCAATTCTTCTTGCTTTCTGACAAAATAGTCATCCATCGCTTGCACAGTAACAATGTTAAAAAAACATTTGTTGGTCATTCTGTTCATGATGGTTTGGTGTGACTCAGGCTTTCTACAGGTTTTCCATCACCCATCCTCTCATTTCCTTTGCAGTTAGGTTGACAGAGATTGACCTAAATACATTTTAAAATCCTGTAATGGTGTAAAATGACCTCATTATTGTTTTTTTTTCACTACTGTATTTGGAAATCTAATGTGTTGTACAGAGAGCATAGTGAATGTCTCAATATACTGCTCGTGGTTGGAAAAACGTCAAAATATGTCTTAAAACACATGTAAATGTAAGCTAGCGAATGTAAATCTAATGATGATCCACTATCACTTTCAGTAAATAAATGCATTTTGACTACATTTCATTTGAATCATCTGTGTGCACCTTTTGAGCAATGAAAATCAGTAATTATGCTGTTATTTATGCAGTCAATTATGTGATGATGCAGCATGTGTATAAGTGTGTATGTGTATACTGTATACGAGGTTTGGGAAAAAGCCTGATTGAGTCCAAGGTCCAAATCTGGCCACCAAACTCCTTTTAAATTTGTGTTCTGAGGTAAAATTGTATTGTGGACCCTAGCTGAGGTTTTTCTTGTAAGTGATAGCTGGGTCATGTGCTAAAGCATGGCTAGATTTGCTGATTTTTAAAAAATATGTAGCTCTAAATTGTAGATTTCTGCTATAATGATTGCTAAGTCAATTTTAATTCTAGAAAAAAAGGTAAAATAGAACAAATAAAAATCAGGATCTTTGCAGGCTTGTTCCTCTTTGACAGTATCAACAGTGAAGCCTCTATTTGTCAGCTCAGAGATGTGTTGTGATTGGTCCAGAGTTTGATCAGAGTTGGTCTTTCAGTGTATCTAAGATATTTTTAAGTGTTGCTGAATCTACATGCTTAATTTTTTTAGGTAACTTTTTATTACCTGAATATTTTGAACCTAGAATATTGAGCATGAAAGCATTTTAAATTCAGGTTCAGGTTTTCCCCACTCTGATTTCAATCTAATGTTGCATTCACCACTGTAGCTTTTTTTCTTTTTAAAGCAGTTTGTTGTTTCTGTTGCAGCTCTATTACACAGGAAGTCTGACGTATGCTTTTACTTTGTGAAAGATGACTTTGACCCTCCATCACTCCTGCCATAGAGGAGGGACAAAGCTGTCTGTGTTTGATCACTTTACTTCAAAATGCGCACACGTTCTTTCTTGTTTTTGAATGAAACATTGTCTCCCTGCTTCTCTCTCTCTCTCTCTCTCTCTCTCTCTCTCTCTCTCTCTCTTTTCTCTCTCTCTCTCTCTGTCTCTTTCTTTATTACAGTTGCAGAATAACAATTTAAATAAAAGTCACAGTAATTTGCTCAATATTGAAACTTTTAAAAAAATATATAGTTCTATAGTTTTATTTAAATCTATAGACAACTGCATCCTCATTCACAGGTTTATTATTAATGCTTATTTTTATTTTGGCATTCAAATAAGGCCCGGCATTTATTAAGTATAATACACTGATTGAGATTGTGTTTCAAAAGTATAAATAAGCATTCTATAGAATAAGCATGAAATATATGTTCTATATGCAAGTACATGTATAAGGCTGTAAATACAAAACAAAACTGTCTAATGGCTAATAAACCTGTCTCAATATAATTAGTCAGACTACATGGATAGATAGATAGATAGATAGATAGATAGATAGATAGATAGATAGATAGATAGATAGATAGATAGATAGATAGATAGATAGATAGATAGATAGATAGATAGATAGATAGATAGATATTCTCAATTTGAGAATCGAGGAATAAACGATGGAAGAAACTCCTGACTCTAACTTCCTTATTTGTAGAATTTTCGTAGTAGTTGAAAAGAAAGTTTGAGGCTCATGATAATTGTAATAAATATCAATCAGTGTTGGATTCATTATTATTATTCTATTAATAGATTGTTGTGTTAAGAGTAACAAAGTCTTTTCACATAAACTGAATTGATTAAGTAAACATTCTTGTGACAAAAATTATAATAGGAACATTATAGCCATAATAAATCATAGTACTTTGGCTACTTAATAACATTGGAAAGCAAATACTTTTGTTTTTTTACTCAAGTGAAAGTTTAAAGGCAGCACTTTTACTCTTACTGGAATAATATTTTACTTAGTGTATCTCTACTTTAACTCATCTACATTGGCTTGTGTACATTGTCCACGACAGACAGACAGACAGACAGACAGACAGACATACAGACAGACAGACAGACAGACAGACAGACAGATAGATAGATAGATAGATAGATAGATAGATAGATAGATAGATAGATAGATAGATAGATAGATAGATAGATAGATAGATAGATAGATAGATTACTACCTGTAAGCACAACTTTTATGCCACATCCCAACATCTTTAATCAGTTAGCAAGCATACAGTAACTTTGCATTTATTCACTTAAAAGTGTAATGTTGGTACTGTTGTCCTAGTAACCTAGTTCTCATCTGTTTAAAATTATGGGATTTATGGCACTTCATTTAGCAAAATGGTCATGTAAATCAACAATCCATGGACCACATGATGCACAGGAATTTGGACATTAATGAAACTAGCAGTGGTGCAACAGAGGAAAGAAATGTATTAAGTAATGTATTAATAAAGGCATAGATTCTCAAACCTGAAAGGGTTTCTCAGTCTCTGTGGGACGTCACCTTATTAAAAACTTGTCTTTACACAAAGCTTTGAGAACACTTAGTTTTTTGGAACAGCAAAAGTGGAGCAGCTCTGTCATAATTATTATTTAAACACAAATCTTTCGTAACGTTCGTGCAGGCATCATTTTCCAGAAGAGAAATTCACAGCAATGACTTATCACTGTCAGCAGGTATCTTCCTTTAAAAGAATAGAACCTCCAGGTGTTTACCTGGATCTGTCAATCAAACCTGACCTTACACTAGGAAAGAAAAAAATCTCCCTTGTGGCATCACATCTACATTACATTAGGTGAGAAATGAGAGAGTGGAGATTGTGAGATACACTGGAGAGCTGGATGACACACAGGACAGGGTTCTGTCCCAAATCCCAGACACACATGACGCAAAGGGGCACAAAAGAGATGCTCAGTTGAACCAGATGGTCTAGACAGTCTGAAATGTAAAGTGATTATGGTAAGGAAGGACATTAGCATATGTTCAGCACGAGTTTCAGTTTTATATCCAGGTTTCTATAAACCTGCTTTTGTCATTTCTATTGTCAATATAAGTTGACTGGAAATAAAAATAGAATTTAATTGAATTATATTAAATATTTTTCAGCATTAAAGCCCCAATTTCTCATCTTAAACGTGTGTTAAAATTGGTCTGGATTTGGATCAAAGCTGGACTTTTTTGCTCTTTCTGAAAATCACAGATGTATCCCAGACATCTAAAGCTTCATTTTCAGTTTTTTGAAGAGGTGGCATTTAAATGTTCTTTATACTGATTTTTTTTAAACAAATTTTTAAATATTCAGAATCATCAAATGTATAAAGTTTATTTTAAGCATTATAAATGTAATGTAGTTTCTTCTGAGTTATATATTTCAGTTCTTATAATGTTACAGTCACCTGTATAGCAAAAAAAACACACTATTGCAGCTCTATTGCCAAGAGTGTAGGCTTTCTATATGTGGAAAATGACCTTCCATTACTCTTGCAATTAAGAATGGACAAAGCTGTGTTTGATCACTGCACTTAAAAATATGTACACTTGTACTCATTCTATTTTTCTTTTTAGCTTGTCTGCCTTCCTTTCTCTCTCTCTCTCTCTCTCTCTCTCTCTCTCTCTCTCTGTGTCTCTCTTTAATTTTAAACCATGCTTTCTGTAAAACTGCTGTCATGAGACCTATTTTTGAAGTTGCATAAATAAAATGTAATTGAATCGAATTATAGAAGTTTTTTTCTCCTTATAAGTTTAATAGACCTAGGCTTACAGCCTTACATAATTGTTTTTGAAAAAAAAGAAAAAAAAAAAGCTTTAGAAATGTTATACATGTATTGAGTCAGCATGTCCTGTAATTGTCTCTCTCTCTTTTTAATATTTGTATTTTTTTCCATATTGAAACATAAAAGCTTATTAGAATGTAAGTCTTTTGGTCATGTACCTTCAGAGAATGTTCTCTGATATCTGAGCTGAGTCATTGGCCGACCATAGAGGGCATCTCTGGGTTACTCTGGCTTGCCAGAAGTCTCAAGCCTCTTTTGGTTTGAAATACAAATCACATGAGAACTCTGCAGCTTAAATCGCATCTATTTAAAGCTTTTTTAAAAACCAAAGGTGATCTATTAAAGGGTATTTGTGTTCAGATCTCATTAATGCTTTTATCAAAATGATTACGTCTAAAACCCTGAATAGTTCTTAGGTTTGTTTCCCTGAGGGTTTCCTTAAATGTTTTACACACGATCCAGCACTAGAAAGTTTCCCTTTCAGATAGGCTTCCACAGGACATCATTTTTTCCCTTTAATCATACCTGTAGTGTTTTCTACAGATCTTCACAGTGTTGCACATCAAGGCATGCATTATCAGTTACACAATTTGTTTACTTTGATTTTGAACACCATAAAAAACCCTTACTTTATTGTACCTCCTTGGATATTTTGCTTTATTTATAATGAGGTGGCAATTCTACTAGTATATTTCTAAACTCCGCCACCTGACACCAAGCATATTTACACATTCCCCACATCTCTCTTATGACTGGGTTTTATCCTGATTTATATTTTTGATTTATAAGCAGTTCCCCTCTGTTCAGCATTTCACCTCACCCAGGATGTCTATTTGTTTTTCTCCCATTTTTCTACTCTCTGTAAATTTACTTTCCCCAGTCATACATCCCCTGTCTGCAACCAATATTCCTTTGGATATTGCCTGCTCTGACAAGCTTGTTATACTTGCAGAAACAGCTGCCTATATCACGGTCATAAATTCTCCCTGTGACTAAAAAAATGGCCTTGTTTTTGTGTCAACAGAAGGTCGAATCATTTTCCTCTTATTTTAACGCCTATTGTTTAGTATGCATCTACCAGTTGTGCGACCATTAACAAAAGCTTTGTAAAAAGTGATTGAAGGTTATTTAAATTACATTGATCTTAGAGAAATAAGCATACATGCTAGAGGTGTTCTCCAGCACTCATGTGCCTCTGAGATAGCTCCAGGCAGGATTCGTGACAGAATCATTACCTCATAGTATGAGAAGTAAAAGGACTTTTAGAATTGGTGAACTGCATGCAATTCAGGGCAAAACAATTTGCATAATTTAGGTCTCCTAGTCTCCCCCCAATTATCTATACATCCACGGTGTGAAATAGTGCTTTATGGTCTAAATGGACAGAGGCTCTTTTTTGATTCTTCAAGAATAGAAAGCTTCTGAAAATTAGTTTCAAGTAAACTAAAGATCACAGAGGTCATAAATAGTAGATAAACTTTATAACGCCACATCCTACAGTATCAGTTACAGCCCATACGCAGATGAATCAGAACCACGGATAGCAACCATAATACACCATGTCATAAGATTTAAATTCATATTTATATTATTATAAATATTATATTATAATATTTGAGTTATATTGGTAGAAGAATGCTGAGGATGGAGCCACCAGGTAGGAGGAAAAGAGGAAGACCAAGGAGGAGGTTCATGGATGTGGTGAGGGAAGACATGCAGGTACTTGGTGTGAAAGAGGCAGATGTAGAGGACAGGGGGGTATGGAGACAAATGATCCGCTGTGGCGACCCCTAATGGGAGCAGCCGAAAGAAGAAGAAGAAGATATTATATTATTATATTATCATAATTGCATTTTGGCTAAAGACCTTATTTGATGTGACTAACAATTATCTCAATTGTGCAACTGAGTGTTTGAAAGTTAAGAGCTTTACTCAAGGGCAGCAGTTGTCTGGTGCTGGGATTTAAACTCACGAAAAATAAATGTGCTAATAAACATCCCATAAACCAAAAATTTTACTCGCAGTTACTTTCAAGTCTTTATCATAGCACCTGGTTACCCACATTGCAAAACTTATACTGAACAGATCAAACTCTTTTATGCTCTTCCCAACAGCTCATAAAAAAAAAAAACCCACACCCCATGAAGTTCAAACAGTGTGTAATCTGTGTAAGTGCCATGTGATCACAGCATGCTAATAAAGTTCAAAAGAAGGACATCTCAGCATTTTCACATTCAGCACTTACTTTTCTTTTAAAATAAAGCCAAAGACAAAGCGAGGATAAGTGAGGATAAAAATCATAGAATTCAAGCGAATTTGCATTTAAGGTCAAAAACAGTCAAAGGACAAACCACAAAAGTTACAAATAAAACAAAGACAAGAAAACAAAGAAAACATTGCAACCAATGTCACCACTCTGAGGTGCAGCATTCATACATACATGTTGCCAAGAACACTGATAAAACAAAGAGGGGCCTTAGAATGAGATTGGCAGCCATTACAATAAACAAAGGTGAATGATCCAGACACCAACAAACCACAAATCAAGCTTTTCCCAACAAATCTATTAGGCTTGTATGCTCGATGACTCAGCTGTTTCCTTTTGCGTGAATGTTTGTAAGAGACATTTTGCCATGCTGCTGTCCTGCAAGCCATCATGCAGTATTTGGCAGGTCCTTATATCTAGGGGAATTCCTTCCTATTTTATTCCGCAATTTTTTTAAATATTTTCTGTGTAATCCTGACTTCAACTTTCTTTGTATTTATTCTCTCTCTCTCTCTCTCTGTCTCTGTCTGTCGTGTGTGTGTGTGTGTGTGTGTGTGTGTGTGTGTGTGTGTGTGTGTGTGTGTGTGTTAATCTGAGGTTAATGAACCAAAAACAAGGTCTAATTGAGCAATTTCCTACAAGATGATCTACGGCTTGTGGAGGAATCAAGAATAAATACTATCCTGCCCCCTAGTGGAATATTAAATCATTGTTAAGTTCAGTTTCACAGAAGCAGGAAACGAAATGGTTTGCTTTGGCCTTAATCTCCAACTCAGTGATATAATTTGTGGAATTAATCATTTATAAGGTATTAAAAAAAGTCAAGACAAGTAAGTTTTTTTGTCGTTTCGACCATATACAGTAGAGTACGTAGTTAACGGAAATGCCTTTTCACCAGGACCAAGGTGCCAAAAAGGCAAAAAAAAAAAAAAAAAAAAGCCACAGAACTACACAAAACTGAATGCATGTGTGTGACATTTTGTAACAACAGAATTTTACAGTTACAATTTTGCATGTGACGGTCTGGTTTCTTTGTGTTGAGTGTTGAGCAGTCGAAGGCCTTGCAAAAGAAACTGTTAGACAGTCTGCACATGAGAGCCCAAATGCCATGCTACCTTTTTCCCCGATGGCAGGAGGGTGAAGAATGTGTGTGCTGGTGGCTTTGCAGATGCAGCATGTGGTGTAAAAATGTCCATGAAACCAATAAATTACTTTACAAAGAAGGTCAACAACATGGTTACATTTAAGAGCAGACAACTAATCAGGGGAAAGTAAGAGCAAGTATGAGAATATAAACAAAAAGACAGAATTTGAGAGATTCAGATAAACATATTCACATATTTATTTTTTAGTTTATAGTTGTTTCTTTTGTTGTTCTTAAATGGTAAATACATTTATTTGTTCTCCAATGTGGTCATTAGATGCTGAATGATGAGCTATCCTTAGTGAGAAACCAAGGAAAACTTACAAACTAGTTGTCAGCTTTTATCTACTACTCATGGACTTTTGTGTGTATTTTTTCAGTTAAAAAATGGGCAGGAGTGAGTCATCCAGGCCTTCTGCTCACCCTTAGTGTATATTTATTACTCTGTGTTTTGACTAGCATGCTAGCAATAGCTGGCTCATGCCCAGTGTGCATGACAGGCTGGAGAACATGATGCACAGATTAGATAATATGTGAAGCACAGAGAATGAACTGTGCATCAGATAAGACACACACTTCGACAGCAGAGGTAACAGTTTTGTTTTTAGATATTAGGCCGGAGTCAGTGGGATGGTTTGTGTCCTTTGAGATGTGTAAAGCCATTTAATTTTACATGAAACTTTTTTTTTGCAAAGTGATTTACATTTGGGACAGGATATAACTGAGCGCATGATTTTGCTCAAGGGTCGAGCAGGAATCACCTAAGAACAAACATGGTGGTCAAACACTGGAGACTTCTGTTGATCTTCTAACAAAGTCATATATGACCAGAGGTGATGAACATCACATGCATAACCCACCCAACATATAACTGTCTGAAAAGAGCGTTCAGAAAAAAAACTGATTTCTGGGGAAACTAGGACGGGAGATGTTAGACTCTTAGATGTTAGAAGATGTTAGATGTTAAAGGTTAGATGGAGACAAAAGACTGACATCTGGCTGGGAGTTCCTCATAGCAATATGCCAGGGTGGTGAGATCCAGCAAAGTAAGTGTTTCAGCTTCATATTTAGACTGAAAAGTTATCGGTATCTTTCCTCTGTGAGAGATTAAATAGCTTTACTGGATCTATATTGTACTACAGAGTGTGCACTAGACACCACTGATCAATGAACATTCTGCAGTTTCACCCTTAGCTGACTGACAGGGCAGGAATCCTGGGTTTAGGGCATCGTACAAGAAATATGGACCTCCAGCTACTCTAATTGCACATATTGCATAGACCAGGCAGTCACAAAGTAAAAAAGTGCACTGTGTGACACCCACACTCTCTCCAATCTCACTAACTGAGAGGTGAGTGCTCTACTAAGCAGAAGAGCTCATAGTTAACTTACAGACAGCAGCATGGTGAGTGATAGATAAGAAGGATAGCAGTTAAAGAAATAACAGTAAATAGATTTATTTATAATAGAAGTCTATTTCCAGCTTTGGAGGGCATCTATGACTTTCACACAGATAATTCCCATAAGGTGCATACAAGGTCCTACAAATATATAAGAGAAAAATAATAAAGAAAACGTATAAATGAAGGTATATAGCAGGGGTCACCAACATGGTGCCTGGGGGCACCAGGTCTCCCGCAAGGACCACATGAGTCACCCCGGGCGTTTTCTAAAAATAGCTCACCATAGCGCCATAGCACCACTTATCAGTGAGCTGCATCAAATTTTTTTTGTTGCTTTTCTTTTTTAAATCACACTTGCATTAATGTGAATTTGAAAATGACAATATTAAAATATAGAGGACTAGATATAGATGAATATCATTAGTTATTAATAATAACATATAATTAAAGGATTAGAGACAGTGGCATTAAGTAAAAGGCAGGAGGTGGAGCTGGAGGTAGCAGAGTTAAAGATGTTAAGGTTTTCGTTGGGAGTGACGAAGATGAACAAGATAAGAAATGAGTTTATTAGAGGGACAGCGCATGTAGGACGTTTTGGAGACAAGGTGAGGGCAGCGAGATTGAGATGGTTTGGACATGTGCAGAGGAGGGACATGAGTTATATTGTTAGAAGAATGCTGAGGATGGAGCCACCAGAAGGAGGAAAAGAGGAAGACCAAGGAGGAGGTTTATGGATGTGGTTTATGGAAGACATGCAGATAGTTGGTGTGAAAGAGGCAGATGTACAGGTCAGGGTGGTATGGGGACGGATGATCCGCTGTGGAGACCCCTAATAGGAGCAGCCGAAAGAAGAAGAAGAAGAAGAAGAAGAACATATAATTAAAGGTAAATTCAGCAAATTTGTTATTTCAGAACTTTGTTATTTCGACTTGTGTGTATCAAACTGGTAGCCCTTCACATTAAGGTACCCAATAAGTAGCTCTCAGTTTCAAAAGGTTGGTGACCCCTGTTATATAGAATGAAGAAGCACAATGCATGGTTTGCTTCTACCTTAAAGAATGGTGGGTCCGTCCTAGTGGCTTGAATGATATGTTTTGCCTAGCAGCCTGAGAAGATCCTTTAGGTTGGTGGTCTGTTTTGGCTTGTATGCAAATAGCAGCATTTAGAACCTGATATAGGAAGCTACTGGAACCAGTGGACTGAGTGTGTCAATGGGGGAACCTTTAGAGTTTCATTATGGATCAGTCACAGAGATTTTCCTGCACACAGTGAAAAACCTGCTAAGAGTTTCAGTAGACCAACCTTGAACTGACTGGATTAAACAGGCACCTGGCTGTCTTTTGTGGACAGGAAATTCTGAATTCTCCTGATGTTGTAAAGGACAATAAACATGCAGGATTGAGCCAACTTAGAAATATAAAGAGAGAAAGTTATTTGCTTCTTTTGGAATAACTCAGAAGTACTCTCAGGTTGCACGATGTAAGAGTTAATAGTTGTTCAGAAAGATTACAGTATGTTGATATGAAGAATTATTTCCACTGTACAGCAGCTCAGCCTTGGTGGGTTTGGGATTGGATTTCTTTTTAGATGATGAAATCCATGATGCTAGACGTGACGTTATCTGTGCAGACATGAGTGTCTGAGATAGAATAGTAGAAAAGCTGTGTCACAGGATATGACCTTATTGACAGGGTGGGTACTGGGAGAAAAGGAGAACCAAGCACTGATCCTTGTGTGACACCAGTGGAACATCTCAATGCAGATGCAGATCTATTTACAGCTTGCTTATCTTGGGAGTCCTGGGCTGTGTTTTTGTGGATAAGTTCTGCCTTGACCTTCTATTTTGATGGTTACTTAAAACTATTTTAGTATTTTGACCCTGAATCTGGACTGTGTTTTCCAATTGTTTGTTGTTTCTGTCAGTTTCTTTGTCAAAATAGTTTTAAAAAGTGTCCCATCTTCTTCCACAGAGTTCATAGTGAGACATTTATTCCAAAAGAAAACCATACAATACTCACAAATTCATCACTTTATTTCCCATGACATTGATAACATTGGACATCTCTGAGACACTGGCTTTTTTTGTTTGTTTTCAGAAGCTATAGCAGGACATGACTGCTACCATTTTATGTTTGCTAACACAGTGGATACAATGTTGATTTTCTTATCAGAAGATGAAATCCCAACTCTGCCAAGCTGCTGCCACTGCTTGGCTATTAACAAGGTCCTTAACCTTCAACTGCACAGTTGTATAAATGAGAAAATTGTAAGTTTCTCTGAATAAGGGTACTGTATGTGAGAAAAAGGTACATAAAAACGTTTAAGACAATCAACAGCACAAGTGATATAACTTCAGTATGGCAGAAAACCAAAAGCCTAAAGATTAACGATCAAACGGCACCAGCCAACAAATTAACACCTAAAATATTTCAATATTAACATATTTAATGTGTCTTAGGAAGGGGTTTTCTTTTAAAATGAGCATTTGGATGCATAAACATTCAAAGCATCTTTCTCAAAGTCTCTGCCACCATCTGTACATGAGAAACTGCTGAAAATGTGTGCTGAGATGATTCAGTTCACACGTTACTGCTTTCTGAGATAGAGCTGGCAAACAGCCTTAAGTCTGCCTCCTCAAATCCATAAAAACATCACACATTGTTCTGGGCTGTGATTAGGACTCGCACCTCCAACTGCAACAGTGGGTTCTTTCGTAGGATATTCGCATGAACGCTTGAGTGTGATGGTATGGCCATAGCATAAGCACAGAGAAAAAAAGACAGACGTGTAAAAATGAGCATCTCCATTAATGACTCACATGCTTTGCAGTTCCTTTATTAAATTCAAGCTTTTGTTTGCTTTTCTTTTTGTTTTTTAAATAAAACACTTGTTTTATGGAGGTGTGATGTGCCTACACTGGCAATTAGCACTCCAGGTTACTGTTTAGCAAAGCCATGGGGTTAATTGGTGAGAAGAGGTGGGGGTGGGTGGAGGGGTCGGTTTGATATTATAGAACTACTCCTAAAGCATAACTATGTATGATGGAGTTAAGATCACTGCAGCCTCTATTTGAACATCAGCAGCATTAATATGCGAGATGAGTTTGTATAAAGTGTCCATTGCACATGCATTATATTTATTCATTTAACAAATATGTACACATGACACTGAATGAGCGCCTGCAGAAACCAGCATGACGACATTTCTGAATTTGAGATCAAATTAGAAACCTTAATTCTGACATATGATTGGCTAAGGCATGATCAGAGCCATTATATGGTACAATACAACGTGTGTGTCCGTGTCTGCAGTTCTGCTCCGGTGTTCAAACCTTTTTTATAAAAGCCTAAGCCACATAAAAGTGTGTTACGGTGACAGTGTCAGTGATGTGGATTGTCGAAAGCCCTCTTACCCCTGATAAAATCACTGTAACTCATGCTCTCAAGTGACATATCTCTTTATTTAATATAATAGCATGATACGTGGCTTCAATGTTAAATAGTGTAATAATAATGTTAATAGAAATATACATTTATCCCAGGTCTGTGATTTTTATTTATTTTTTACTTTTAAACAGAGATGGGCTTGGCCTGCAGTCTCATTTTGCCCAGCAGCAGCCTAACTAGCATGTTCCTAATCATAGATTCCAGCATTTTATTTACGTTTGTTCATGCAGAAAGTCCATCTAGTTCCATTAAACTGGGGAACTGCTCACAGATATCTTTTAACTACATTTTTCCTTTCACAAAGCATTCTGCTCTTTTTTTAATATCCACAAGTAATAATAAAGCACTTCCATACAGTATTTTCTGGATGTCAACTGTATTTACCAAACTGAATGTCCTTGTCGGTTTGGAGTTTCCACTGATCATGCTGCATTTGTTTTCAATTCCAAGTGGGAATTTTATTTATCTTGCACTGAAAAAAGACTTCCATCTGAGTGTTTCAGTGACCTTCTGCAAGTTTCGCTTATCTCCAAATATGATCTCTGAAGTTCAACCAAAATGACTATCAGGTTCGTGGACACCTCTCTTACCAAGGTCTATGTCTACAATTGCTTGGTCTAGCTGGTTTCCCAGCTTTAGAAAAAAGTCCTGCTTTTTCAAAACTTCTTCATTTTAGAAATTATAAAGGCTACAATGTGCTTGGGAAACTTTTTTGCAGACTTCCCAGGATAGGTGCTTTGACTTTGTGGCTTGGGTCTTGCTCTAATATCCTTTCAAATGTTATATGATGATGGGATGCACTTGAGCTACATTTCATAGTAAAGGGTCTGAATAATTGTAAATTTGATATTTCAGTTTAGTCTTATTTTGTTGTTGTAAAAATACATTTGCACACTTTTCACAAATCTGGTTTTGCTTTGACATTATGAGGTTCAGAGTGCAGACTGAATTTAATTTACAACATTTTTGCATAAGGCTTTAACAAAATGTGAGGAAAAATGAAGTGTATACACTTTCTGAATGCAGTGCCTTTGATACCAAATGTCAAGTCAAGTGTGCTACACCAGATGGCACTGTTAGACAATGTGTGATTTGAATCAGCTATCTTATTATCTTAAGTTAATATTTTTTATTGTTTATTGCAATGTACCGTGGGATCCAGAGACGGCTGGTGAAAATGCTTCTATTTTGCATCCCTTTTTTAATTTAACCCAAACATTTTATTTAAATACAATTGTTGTAAATTATATTATCAGCACCAGTAGAGGAATAGTCAAATCTGAATTTTTTTAATGGATTTTTAGAGTTTTAAAGAATTTGGTATGTCCCCTCTTTTGATCACAAAGTGCACTCAAAGTGGCACCTAATCCACAATTCTCCTGATTATGCACTTCAATGGAAGAGATACGACTTACAGAAAAGCTGATTGTTTAAAGGAGTTGTAACATAGTTAATATCAACTTAGTTTAACTTAAATTCTATAAATAAATAATGCAGAATCTTGAATATTGGATTTTTGGACCCCACTGTATACAGTATGTACAAGTATCTTCAAGTTTATTCTGCTTATTACTCTATCATCCTGTAAATACACAGTGGAGTACACCGACAGGACTGCTGAGAAACTGCTAAAAATACTTCCTGGAAAGTCTTAAAGATTCAATTACAATTACCTTTACAAACCATATAACTATTAAAGCTAGTATCAATTGGATTTCAGTATATATTGAGTGTTAATCATTATTATTATCAAACCAAATAAACCAGTATAATCTGGATGCTTCATGGTGTCCTACTAAGAGATCACACTTTGTCTTCCTTCTGTTGTTTGATATGAGCATTTCCCAAACCTGTATCTGGAATGAATATCTACATTGTGCTGATGTCACATGATTGCATTGACAAAAAGACATTAGTTTATTAGAGGGACCACACAGGTAGGACGTTTTGAAGACAAGGTGAGAGAGTGAGACAGAGGTGGTTTGGTCATGTATAGAAAAGGGACATGGGTAGAAGAATGTTGAGGATGGAGATGGCCAAGGAGAAGGTTTATGGATGGGGTGAGGGAAGATGTGCGAGTGGTTGGTCAGAAAGTGGCAGATGTAGAGGACAGAGTAGGATGGAGACGGATGATCCGCTGTGGTGAGTGGCGACCCTTAATAACAGCAGCTGAAAGAAGAAGAAGGAGAAGCTGCTGCCAGGTGATTGCTGATTAGGCAACTGCATGAATATATACATGTACACTTGTATAAGTGTTATACAAATAAGATTTAATGTTGTTTGTAAATCTGTATATATATATATATAGAGTGTGTTTAGATATATAGTTAGATAGATAGATAGATAGATAGATAGATAGATAGATAGATAGATAGATAGATAGATAGATAGATAGATAGATAGATAGATAGATTCTGTATGATAGATAGATAGATAGATAGATAGATAGATAGATAGATAGATAGATAGATAGATAGATAGATAGATAGATAGATAGATAGATAGATAGATAGATAGATTCTGTATGATAGATAGATAGATAGATAGATAGATAGATAGATAGATAGATAGATAGATAGATAGATGATGGATGGATGGATGGATGGATGGATGGATGGATGGATGGATGGATAGATAGATAGATAGATAGATAGATAGATAGATAGATAGATAGATAGATAGATAGATAGATAGATAGATAGATAAAAAATATTCAGCAGGGCAGAAATGACCTTAAATGACCTCATTTTATACACTGGTTTGGGACGGGTTTCTCATGGGTTTGGGACACAAGAGTTTCTATCATTATGACATCAGAGATGGTGGGCGGCCTTTTTTCTTTTTTCTTTTTTCCCCTAACCCTCAGCCGGCACACTGCACACTACACACTAGTGCTAAATAGTATGCAAACATAGTGTGCGGTTAAGGGACGGAGTCTGACATCTACACATGAATATATCCAAAACACAAAACACAGGTAGGTTTCCGCTTTATGCTCTTTTTCTAAAATACTTTTTTTTGAGCGGTTTATTTATTTAGTCGTCTCATAGTTGTTGAAGTTATTTATATGCAACACTTTATTAGTTTTAGAGCACAGAGAGTTCAGGCAAGTTTATTTCCTGTGTTTATACTTTTATAATTATAAATAATCGTGCAAATGATGATCATGTAATAATAACGGTCATATAATATATAATATACAATTATATAGTGCATTGCATTGTATTATTTTTGTTATTATTATTTTTTTTATATATTGTCATTAATAATAAACATACATTTGCATAAAACATCCATATTTGCCATGTTGATTAAGGAATGAAAAACATGATATATATTCATTCAAGGTACATATAGAACAGATCAAAATTAGGTTGCGATTAATCACGAGTTAACTTATGACAATCGTGCAATTAATCGCGATTCAACGTTTTAATCGATTGAAAGCCCTTCCCTCACTTTGGTCATTTAAGGACGTTTTTCACCTTTTGACCAATTCTACACTTACTGTCTATTGTAATATTACATATGCTCGTTTATTGCAGTTATTCAATTATTCGATATGAAATGATTAACATAATTTAACATGGTTTCAATGACATCATCCAGATACAGATCCTGAGCTCCAGAAAATGTTCACATCAAACATCAGTATGAGGATAAGGGTGTGATCTCTATGATTTCTCACAGATGGTTGTCGTAGTTGGTGTCAGATGTGCTGGTTTGTGTAGTTCAGAAAATGATGACCTTTTGGGATTTTTCACCCCCAACAGTTTACAGGGAATGGTGGGAAAAACGAAAACATTGAGTAAATGACAGTTTTATGGAAAAGTGTTAAGCAGAGGATTTACAGATTGGATCGAGCTGCTTGAAAGATGTTGTAATCTGGAAAATAACACTACCAGAACAGGGAACAGAAACACAAATCTGATGCAAAATATTAAAATTTTGACCTTGAGGTGAATAAGCTACTCAGCAGAAGACCACATTAGTTTCGAATACCATGGGCACATATTCACCTTAAGATAGAAGAGATAGAAGTTAACTGTACAATCTCAGATTTATGTTTTTGTTTGACAGAAGTGGAACCTGATTTGTCCTTGTGCTGTCGTAGCCCATCCATATCAAGGTTTCGATGTGTTAGGTGATGAATTTCTGCTCATCACACCTGTAAAGAGTGATTATTTGAGTTACTATAGGCCTTGTGTCTGGATATTCTCCTCAGATTTCTTTCATCAGCACAGGGTTTAAGCCTGCGGACCAAACATTATGTATTTTTTATAACTTTTTGCGTAAACTCCAGATAAAATTTCGATCTGCAGTCTGATATACTTCATTCTGGCAAGTCACAGAGATCACACTTTCATTTCCTTCATTCTGGTGTTTAATGTGAAGCTCTTGACCTGTATCTGGAAGGAATTTCTACATTATCTAAAAGTGTACAGCTGTTCCTATTAAAGCGGATGATGAATGTGTATGCAGATTTCTTGTAATATTGCATACTGTAAATAACAGTGAATGTTGGGATGTATGATACTCTGTATTTCTTTGAAATACAACTCTCATTTAGTTATGTATTTATTATATGAGTTCATATAGTCATATGGCTTGTATGTTTATGAGAGAACTTTTAGGACTTTTGTACTTGATGTAGTTTAAATCATTTTTTTGGGGTCAATTTTCATTGAAAAATATATAGAATGCTTTTCCATGTATTTCCAGATGGTGCTACTCATGAATTCTTCTGTGCTGTGTTCGTCAGTTCAAGTGTCAAGAATAATGTTTAAAAGGGTTGCACTTCATGTGTTGTTTCTGTTTATCTGAAGCTCTCTATTTGTCTGGACAGTATCAGCTGTCAGTATTGTGAAGAAATATGCAAATGTCCACCATTTTGTGATGAATTTCTCTGGTTTTGCATGAAAGCCTGTCTTTTCTGTTAAGCACTTGCCTATAAAGGTTTACATTCAAGGCCTCTTTTTAATGTCTAGTTACAAAAGATAGCATTCACCTGTTTCTAGCATATCTGGCCATTATCATTTCCTTAGTAGACATGCTCTTTGATTGTTTAATTCTTACTTCATATACAGTACAAGTGTAATGACTCTCCCTGAATATCCCACAGTACACTAAATGCACTAAATGGTTTTAGTTTTCATAAATATTTTGTATGCAATTTCAGCAATACAAATTTACAGTTTTCTAAATAGGAAACATGACATGTTCATTGAAGAGACCGTCTTATTTTCTCTTGTAAATTTAATACTGATCCTTAATAAAAAAAAGTACTTTTTATCTGATTACTTGATTAATCGATGGAATAATTGGTAGAATACTCGACTGCTAAAATAATCAATAGATGCACCTGATGTTGATTTGTTAATTATATTTTGTTTTATTAAATTGTGCTGAGTTCTCAAAATACAGAACATACTAGATAAGAAATTAGCAAATGAATAAGTCTTGATTTACATATTCACATTTTAGCAATAATCCTCTTTAAAAAAAAAGTGCACTTTTTATGCACTTGCAAAAAATATTTGCATTGAATCTGCATATAAGAGACAGGGTGACAATAATAGCACCTTCCCCTCCAGCATGAAGTCAAACATATGATGCATGGGCTGAGAAAACAAAATCCAGACCACCAGGGACTGAATTATAAATACAGAGACCTCCGGACCAGTGCTGTGAGAGTGAAGCTGAAATCTGTGTTTCCCCCTCACTCCCACCCATGACTATGTAAAGCAGAGGACCAAATCAAAACAAAGTTTAATCTAAATTCTCGGGAATATGGTTTAGGTGGTTGGTGATTTGTGAACTCTGAACATGTTTTTTGCCTATGACTAGATCATGGACACTGACATTTATTAACATGTGTGATTGTAGTTCTTTATGTTTAAGTTTGAACTTCCTGTCGTTTTCTTTGGCCTGAATCTTCTCCTCGCCCCCCGTTTTCTCGCGGTTCCTACTTTTTTCATTCTGCTGCTTCTTTGTTATATGAAAGCATGTTTTCACTACATTGAAAAAAAAAGTTAACGCTGCCCAATTGACTAAAAAAAGTCAGAATAGCAGAAAAAAAGTCAGAAATTAAGAGAAAAACAAAGTAAAAGAAGTCTGAATTAGGCATTTTTTTTATGTGATTGATACAAGCTTTCATAGGGCTACAATAGTGTTTACCTGTCCAGAGTTCTTCAGAGTTTAGCGTGTGGTGCGTCAGTAACAATGGTCCGTGAAGAAACACAGTGCTCCGAATGTGGTTAAATGGACTAAACGAAATAATTTGCCTGGATGCATTTTTGTATTCGAATTAATAGAGTGGCTCAGACATAAAATCATTGATTGTGTTTGGGATTATGGGTTAATTATTAATATAAAATATAAAATATCCTTCTTTGTGGTGGGAAGTTTGTTGGGTCTGTAGACAGGAAATCCCTTCAATTGTTTTGTTAATAGTTAATTTTGTTCAACTATTCATTAAAAAAAGGAAATGTAAGCTACCCAAAAAAATGCCTCTTTGTGTTGTTCCTCTTATAGGTTTGTTTGTAATAAACAGGGTTCGCTTATTCAGTGCTACATGGTACGCTTTAAATTAGTCATCAGACACATACCATGTTTTTACCCGCTACATAAGAGTAATAAGTTATATAAACGTATATAAATATATAGAAATTCACTTCTGTGCGAATAGAACATATGCGGCCACACAAGGTGTCATACTTTGTGATGTAATTTAAAAGAAAGTATTACATCCGCTCACCTGGAGGCCCAGAGGCTATTTCTGGCTGAGGATCAGCATGTCCCAATTCTCTTGCAAACCCCCTACCAGAGGGAAGTCAGAGGGCAAAGAACATGCTGGTGGAGTAAAGGTCATGTGCGCCAGACTCTGGGACGAGCTCTAGGGAGTTAACTGACTTTCTGGGAAAGTTGTTTCAAATGTGGGATTTATTTTGGTAATGGTTAAGGAATTCCCCCTCCCCTCGCGTTCTCTCACTCAAATGAGTCTCACACTGTTGATTTTGTGATGACTCCTGGTCTAAGTTCCCAATAAATACAGGCATATATATGCATGCACACACACACACACATGGAACTTTTTTGTATTTTCCAGCTGCTTATTTTGCCCTGTATCTGAGATAAATTTAGCCACATGTCTAACCCTCTGCAGCTTTACTGCGAGTGAGCCAGTGTTTGTTTTGGGGAGACTTTTTCTAGCTAGTAGTAGTGTTTTAATACACACAACATTTGTTTAGACAACCAAACACGCTTCTTCTAAGGTTTTCTCTTTGTATGACGATGCCAAGGAGGACTTCTTGGGTTTACAATACTGTCATAAGTTCATCCAATTTGCTTATCATGACCTTTTTCTTTCATAACAATATTGCACAGGGAAAAAAACTGACTGGTCAGTTTAGCAGTGACAAAACGTGAGAAACCCTATCAATTTATTTGTTTATAATGATGCTTGGTGTATGAATATTGGCTGCATATGGCCATTATCAGAACTGGTTACACTGGGTATTCAGTCATACATGCCTTCATTTTCTATTGAGAAACTGGGATGTACATTACAATGAGAGATTGTGTGCTTTTTTTAAACCTGAATTTAGACTGTTTTCCATACCATAAAACTTGTGCTCTTTATGTTAAATAGAGCACAAGCATTGTGTCATACAGAGGCGCTGGTTTGTCTGGATGCGCTAGACACTCTGCTGGTTTTAATTTACAGCAAATAACAGGATCAGTTTGTTTAATTCCATTAAATAGCTTGAAATGTCTTGATAATGAAAACGTTCCATTCATTCTTCAAAGAAATCGTATTTATTATGTGTTTGAATCAGTGCAGAACTGTGTATATATCAAATCGGACTGTTTGTACGGTTTGTGTCTGTAATACTGGAATGAATGTGTCCAAGGTTGCTTTAATGAAAATGCTGTATTTTTTTAACAGGAAGTGCACCATCGTGGATTATCTCTGATACTGCATCAGGCTTTCATGCACTTGCTTTCCATATCTCTTAAAGGACCATTGAGTAGAGTGGCCCTCACCCATAAATATCTCTCCTGCTATTGTTTAGTGATTTATCAACACATGACTAGATTACTGTTCCCATAGTAACTGCTTTTTTTTTTTGTGAACAACTGTTGTGTTTCCATGGGCATGGTTAGATACTAATTTCCTATTAATGATTACCAATAATGCACCATGTGCTACAAGTCATAGTTTTATATAATATTCAGTGCAACGCAATGTGTTTATTTGTACTGAAGCAAAGCAGAAATGTTTGATAAGCATCAAGAGATTTGAATATGATCTAACTGTCACATAAACTGAATAGGGCCCATTAAATTGTCCTTATTTATTTTTGTTATATGACAACATTAAATTGTAATTAAAGATGCCCATTCCGGCTTCCAGCCAACAGATGACATGCTCTTCAAGTTTCATAGCATTTATGTTTATAGTCACAGGCACCTCTGGTCATTCAATGGTTACATCACTTTTCAAGCTAATAGCCCCACCATAATAAATACAGATGGTCAGACACTGGATCTGATTATGGTGGTGATGGACATATTGAGAAAACACACACTGGAGACACACAGTATGACTAAACATTTGTGTCACCTGACCATTAATATATGTTCATTAAAAATCTCATTGTAGATGGATAGATGGGTGGATAGATTGTTGCATAACTATAGATTTGTGTTAATTTTGCTACAAGTGAGATCAGATACTGATGTTGCATAGGTGAGAAGGTCTGGAGTGCAGTCAGAGTTTCAGTTCATCCCAAAAATGTTCTGTAGGGTTCAGGTCATTTGTCTGTGCAGGGGTCTGTGCAGGACGCTAGAGTTCTTCCACTCTAACCTTAACACACCATGTCTTCATTGAGCTTGCTTTGTGTACATTGTGACACTTAAACAGGTTTTGACCTCTTGGCTACAGTAAATGGAAATAGTAGTGCTACAGTATGAAAAGACATTTTATAGGACAGATAGTGTATCTGACAAAACATGGGGTATCAGCTAACTCAAAGTAAAGCGGCATTAATTAATATGCAAAACGATCGATTATAATCAGAGGTGGGAATTAATAAAGTACAAATACTTTGTTACTGTACTTCAGTAGATTTTTCTGGTATCAGTACTTTACGTCACTATTTATTTTACAGACAACTTTTACTTTCATTCATTACATTTTTACAAAAATATCTGTACTTTTTACTTCTTACATTTTTAATCCAGGCTCGTTACTTTAATTTCAATCTATTTCATGACATGATCAATAGTTTTTTTTCTCATTCAACGCCGTTTTCAGCCCATCAACCTATTTCTTGTCATTGCACAGCTTTTTCAATCTACCGCTGGTGTATTATTTCCTGGCTCTCACACACCACAGACATAGGTTAGTTTATGAAGCTCACAATAAGCAAGTCAGAATGCAACAAGAAGTATGGGGTTAACGTGGATGAGACAGAGGGAGTCAGCAACGTAACTGAGATCAGAGACATTTTGATCACATGATTATCAGAATCTTTTCTCTGCTTATGTTGTATATGGTGGATGTTTGGCCTGAATACATTCATTAGGTAACAACATTTTAAATTAGTTTTGTATTAATTTGATTAATAATGACATGAGGTCCAGTAACCAACATGACACTAAAACAGGTAGTAGTTACTTTTTACTTAAGTACATGTCATAGCTCTAACTTGAGAGAAAAGGTGTAGTACTCCAACTTTTACCAGAGTCTATTAAAACATAAGTATCTGTACTTCTACTTGAGTGAGGTATGTGTGTACTTTTGCCACCTCTGATTATAATCATATATTTGTGAAAGTATGATGAATTTCCTGTTGTCAAGAATAGGTTTTAGAGCTTAGAGAAATTACTGTTTGACTGACCAGTGTCTAAATATATATAACATTATCCATCATTTCAAACAAAGTTAATTTAAGCAATGTACCAATTGAAACTATACTGTGAACAGCAGCGAACAGTTACACTCAACACAAAATGTATGCTTTTTTCCTGGATTTCATGTTCAATACTGTCAATCACTGGTTTGTCTATACATCTATGAGAATGCATTTTTACATTACTGAAATTACATCCTTCCTTTTTTGTGTTTAGATCAAATTCAGTAGCATAGCACAGTGCAACTATTGATTAACAATACCAAAAAATGTTAATCATACTAAAAACATCTTCATATTTGACATATTTTCATATTGTTATTTTTAGTGTTATTATTATTGTTATTATTATTCATTCTGATTCTTATCTGTTTCAGAGTTTCCATGATCTAATGTGCCTGACCGGTCTTTTCCCTTTCTTCCATGAGGTAACTTTTTCCACTCAGTCCCTATGGACAAAAGATAAATTACAGTCATGTAACATGTATTACTTCACACATGTTTTCAGTTGTTATACATGCTTCCTTAACAAGACTTTCTGTTTTTGTAATGTGAACTATATGTAAAATAACATAGGCTGCATCGGAAAATCGCTCATTTGTTCACTAAATCATATATAGTGCAGGGCAGATGAGTTCATTATATAGTAAGAAGGAAATGAAAATGAAACTCGGACGCTGATGTAAATATTCTGTATCAGAGTCTTTCAGAGAGTTCTGTCGCAGACCTTTTAGTCGTAAGCTTTACATCCTGTGTTAACATCTGTGGTGTATTACAACAGGAGTTTATTTCTGTCATGTTTGTTCACCATTATGTCGATTGTTTTGACAGTAGTGTGCTGTATATGAAGATTTCTCAATACAAGTCCCATACCTTAATGTGTAGTTCTCTGAATGTAATATAGAGTTCTGCTCTTATATGCTCTGATTTGATTCGGAGATCAGAACTGCACTGCCATCTACTGATCCCCATCATGCACATCCTTAACAGCCTATCAGACCTGGTACAAGATTCAAGGGTTTTTGAAAGTATGTCGTGAATCTTGCAGAGATACAGTTTATAAATTCTTTCATTTCAAAGCTCACACACTTCATGTAGCTTCTAAAGTCATTGTCTAACAAGGTATATCAATCTTTCTAATTTCTTTGTGTCATAACCCCAGCTGCTCAGCCACTGATATGAACTGCATGGCTCCAAGGGCAACAATTTGTTTAAAAGAGATCTGCTTCTTCCACTGATCAGCACTAGATCCCAATAATAGATAAATGATAAGGGAAAAGAGTGTGTAAGCATTCGGACACGTCCACTTCATATATTAATACGTTCATGATATTCTTCAAATTAACATTTATAATGGCTTTCAACTAAATTATGCATGTAACAGTTATATACAAATAATACAATTGCTAGATGTAAATGCTTAAAAGATTCTCATGCAAATTTTCCCCAGCGCTACTATAATAGACATTAATATAAGTTACAAATTCATTACGATTAACGTGTAAAAACAGAGACATTTTCTATTATTTGTTTAGTTTAATAGAGAAATGGAAAAATATTGCTATGATTTGGTTTATTTTTTCTGAGTGTAAAAGGAAATGTGAAAGTAGACTAGCATGAAAACTGTACTTAAATCCGTTCTGTGTTTCAGAGTTTTCTCCAAGATTCCATCAGATTCTGACTTAAGCCACACACCCGTTTTCAGGTTTTTTTCACCTTTCTCAGGTCACATGGAGCCACAAAGGTGTCTGGGAAAGGAAAGGGATTGGGATACTCTGGTTCAGAGTCCAAGGAGTGAAGATGTGACCCATGACATGGAGGCAATATCGCTGCAGCCCAGTCATAGTCCTCCTTCTATTCAGCAGAGGAAGAACGGTGAGCAAATCGATTTGGCCAGTCTCCCTAAAATCCACACCCACCTTCATGACTATCACCCTCACTTCCTCTTCTGTTTCAATTCCCACCCTGTTCTGACACTGTGAAATAAACCGCTTTGTGGGAAGAATAATGAGGAATTATGCTTGAAATTGCCTGTAAATGGAAAACCTAATCACGACTTAAACACTTCCTTTAAATTAAATCTAATCCTCTATTATCTTGGCTAATTGTGTAAATATGTTTGTGACAGCCTCAATCCCCAGAGCTCTCATTTCAAAGGTTCTTTGGCTTGACTATGGTTTCCTGGTGCGGAAAAACTGTGACGTTGTGTTCCTTCGGCTGCTTGTGTGCCTCTTTCATCTGGTTCTCACACTCTTGGCCAATGTTCTAGACTGGAAATGTTTTAGTGGTATGTGAACCGTAATTAGAGGGCACAGAAGGGCCAGTCAATGCAAGCAAACTGGCATTGAGTCACAGTTGATATTTTCACATATAGCTAATTCTTCAGCTCCGCTCCAATGTAATTTCATGTTATCCCACTTGTTACCATTTCATTATGCAAAAGAAATGCACTTGAATATAATGTCCTCATAGGCTGCAGAGAAGGAAGCCGAGAGCCCGGTATGCATGCCTGTAATTCCTCTCCTTCAATCCTGCAGTCATCTCCTGTTATTAAATAACTCCCAGGTACTGTGTGTACGCTTGAAACTGTGACTCATTCAATCTGTTATCTCGGAAACAACAGAGAAATGTCCTTGGTTTTCACTGGTTCATGTTTGACAATTTATTAGAGAAGATTGACATCTAGCAGTCTCAGAAAACAATGTTGCAAATAACACAGTATTGTAGTATTCACAGAAAGTACAGGATTTATTGCGAATTATGAAATAATCCGCTTGTTTTTTATGGAAAAATTTGGACTGCTGGAATTACTGGCTTCCCTTTGTTAACAGAATGTTAAAATAGTTTTAATCAAAAACAGATGTGAATATTTTGAGGCCTAAACAGATGCAGATGGTGTTGCATTGCAACCCTAATGTATACACACATCCAACCTGATCCAGTCTGTACTCTCTTTATGATTGTGCCTTCGGTGTAATAAAGTTTCTCATGAAGCCCGAAACAGTCCATATTTTGCCTTGACTAACATTAACACCTTTTTGCACATGTAATATGATGGCATGCACAACATTCCTACTCTGAACAGTTCCTGTTTCACTGGAATACACTTTAGATTTGAAGGGTAACTAAAGAATTTTCAGTATCATGATTATTTTTAATTGATCAAATTATCATTTGCTCATATCTGTCTCTAAGAAAGTGACTACCAACTGACTGGACAACTTACACTGGCTATTGTCACCTGCTGTTTCACACTCTGAGTGCGATTTTTATAATTGCCTTTGAAGGTATTGAACGGTTCTTGCCACTAAAAATTTTTTCGTCATTCTTTTTTTCTGGTTTGCAGAAATAATCCTGTACAAATAAGCAGTAAGATGAAAACACTCCCATGTGGGCCTTTATGAGTTTGTTTTTGTCTTATTTTTTCCAGAGACATTTGGAAGAAATAAGATCATGTAGATGTTTTTTTTGTCAGGGAAACTTTGGAACTCTTACAGAAAGTACATTAACATTTTTCGAAAGAACGCAAACTTGGACATGTCATCTCTGGCTCATTTTTTTGCAAATTGCAGCGTTGACCTTTGCCCTTTGGGGACTCTCACCACCAGAATGACAGCAATGCTTCAGCACTTTGTTTGGGTGGACTGAGATGATTGCAGAATAAACAAGTGCATTTCTCTGCGGTATCTCCACAGGACAAACCAAATGAACACAATCCTGCCTGCTTTGTATTTTCTATTTATTTGAAAATGGTTTCGAATATTCATTCATCTTCATTAAGGTATTGATCCCTGTCCAATACTTTTCCAAGATTTCGCCATGCATGGGCTGTTTTGAGGTTGCCGGGCTGCCATGCACCATATACATACACATATACGCATAGAATACGTCTTACTACCTGGTCAATGGGAGAAAAATGAAGATCCTAGTGAAAACCAATGTGGTTTAGGGAGAAAATAAATGCTATAGTCAACAATATGCGAACCTAAACAGTATCCTGAGCTCAGGATTGATTAGATACTGTACTATACTGTCTGATATTATTATAAATTCTCCCTAAATGTATTATGTATTATATAATAACACTCATAAAACAATACAAATGCTTGCATATTATATAGTTAAGTGCAAAGGTTCGTACCCATAATATAGGCCACCTACATTATATTAAAAATTTGCAGACACCTGGTCATAAGTGTGGCATGTGCTTTTTGAGCATCGCATTCCACATTTAATCCCAATTTGCTCTTATAATTGTCTTTATTCTACTGGGAACATGTTCCAATAGATGTTGGAGTGTGCTTGTGTAGTTTTTGTGCTCATTTAGACACAAATCCAGTCAGTGTTAAAATTCATCCCAAAGCGGTTCAATAGGGCTGAGATCAGTGCTCTATAGCAGGCCAATTGAAATCTCCAAACCATGGAAAGCAGATCTTCATGGAGTTTGTGCACAGGAGCATTGTCATGCTGGAACAGGTTTGGCTCTCCTTGATCATTTAAAGGACATTTTAATGCTACTCATCCAAAAGCTTCCTATACAGATGTGTGCCTCAAGCTTTAAGATAACAAAAAAGAAACACATGGCTGGAAAAGTCAGGTGTCCCAATACTTATGTTCAGATATTGTATATTGTATAAACTCGGAGGTATAGTATATTTATGATAAATACAATACATCATATGAAATAACATTCGAGTGTACGGCAGTGCGCATGCGTGGCTCGGAAAGTTGTATGTTTCGGGTTAAATGATAGGCCCCACCTACTTGTCCCGCCCACCGTCTTTATTCCGGGTGCTGATTGGCTGAGCCGCGGTGGGGCGGGGCTGGGTCAGTGTGCTTACTGCTGCTGAGCGAGAAGCGCTGAGTTCTGCTTTACTCCGGTGTTGTACCTGAAACGGCGATCCATGGGACTATCAGCTCTTCCTTCATCTGATCTCTGATGGCCTGCATCGAGGTCGAAACCCCAACCGTATGCAGGGGTAAATATCCAGCTGGGCATATTTATTTATTTTTTATTATTTTATACCATAATATATATCACACAATGTATCATATTAGTCTGGAAACATGAATTGAGTATGTACTAAAGTGTAAAGTCTTTCTAGACAAATATAATAATAATAATAATGATGATGATGGTGATGATGATAATGATGATGATGATGATTGTAATGACCCTACTACTTAAGTACTTGGTTTCTGTTCAGTAGCCCCTGGATAACTCTCCAGATGTTATCTTGTGATTTGATTGCATGGCTGCTTTGTGGAATTCATGCACCCCCTCTTGCACTTTCTTTTAATCTCAGAAGTTTGTTTTCTATTTTTTTTTTTTTTTTTGCAGCTTTCCATTATTCAGCTGCATGACAAAGTGCGAGTTATGATGATTAGATGAACTCGCTGTATGGATATCTTTTCCATCATTACATCCAGCACATTGTTTATATGGTATCATGTTCTCAGTAAAGCCCAGCTGCATAAGTCGGGATTAGTTTCATTTATAGATTTAAGGTCAGTTTGGAATCTTGAACATGTATACAAAAACCAGCTCGGTATTCATTAGAGACGTTTGGATTTTGTGCACTGCATTGTCCAGTGCGTCGGCCTCTAAGGTTGGATAAAGCAGCTGGGGCCTAAGTAGAGGGGAATGAATACCTTTTGTTTATTGCAGAGTTTGAGAGCAGTTATGGCCCAGGTTCATGTGACATTAAATCAGTACAAACATGAGCATGATCCAAGTACTTACCTTCAACATCTATGTTGAGATAAAGCTTTGATATTCTCCAGCAGTCCTGCAAAGCATACAGAGGAATTTCATTTACTGCAGCCTGCCTCAGTTATTAGGGCATATCCGTGAAGACCATTCGTGATTACTTTTGTGTGTGACCTGGATTGGGGGACAGCAAGAAAAACCTGGACTTAGAGACTGTTCTGAGTTTGGGATGGAGGATGCTGAAATCCAGACCCCAACTTTCAACTCTCTTCTCTTTAAAGCCTGTAGGGAGTGGGGTTCCGCACCGCCCCCAGATCTACCATTTTTCCCAGGCCATGTTCTCACACTGCTTAGGTTTATTTTTGCCAGAGTGAGTCACAGCCATGCTCAGACATATTGGACGCTCTCTTGGGAGCCTAGCAGGCCATGCTGTGTTTATCTCCTCTTGGACAGGCAAATCAGACCTTCCTCCATCAGTGTGGTGCTGAAAATGAGTGTATAGAACATCACAAGTCTTCCAATGCATCATTCACCAGTTTCCAGCATCACCTTTCAGCAGTGTGAGGTATCATGCTAAAGTAGGACTTGTGTGTTTATTTGAAGATGGTGCCCCCTCTGTAGAAAAACAACCGTACACGCTGTCCTGGAATGAACGGCTTTCATGTGATGCTTAGTTTTGTTCGATTTTTTTCACCTTTTTGACATTTCAAAACCTTATGGATCAGCTCCTTGCTGTCCACTGCATGATGATGGATTTCATGGTGTTTTTTTTCACTCCGCATTTGCAAAGGACAAACTGTTTGGGCAATGTGAAGCAGACGCCTGTTTATGTTTCCTTTTTCTCACTAACTTGTGTTGATCTTATTGTCTCTGTAACTTATGCTTGCCAAACACAAATTTGTGGTTTTCCTGATTTATGATATTGCTATATAAGTAAAAAACAATAAAAGCAAAGGGAAAACAGATGTTAATACATGGGATTGTAGGTTATGTGCTTGGGATTAAGCATATTAAAATGACAAATGAGCTGCTAGTTTTGGCTACACCAAGCTCATATATTTCATATTTTGGTTAAAAGTTAGATATGTTGAACTATTATTTAAATTCAATTTGGTTTATATGTTTAGCGCTTTTGTCAGTGGACATGGTCACACATCATTTGACTGAACGGTGTGTTTTTTTTTTTTTTTTTTCTTCCCCAGTTCTGCAGCTCCGACTCCAGCAAAGACGCACACGAGAACAGCTGGTGGACCAGGGAATTATGCCGCGTGAGTACAGAACAGAACTGTCAAACCAACGTCTAAATAAATAATTTTTCATTTACAAAATGAAGAGTATGAACACAAGCTAGAGCAAAGCATCAAACATGTGCTTCTTGAGGTTATCAGTACTTCAGCAGATCGGATGACGCAACACAGACAAGTGGTTTACACATCAACCGTATGTGCAGTCGTATAAATTCAATGCTAGATATTTTTCAAAAGTCTGAATTGCTGTAACAGATTTTCATTCACATTCACACACGTCATCTGAGTTAAAACAGTGTGTCTAAATTAAGACTATAACACAATGCCTATATCTGTATCTGCATTTCTTGGGAGTTCTCCACATGTTTTGAATTTAAACCATGTGTGGGCGTGGCCTGCATAGGAAGCAATTTTGCCGTATGTACCGGTAACTTCTTTCAGCACCTGATCCAGAAGCCCTGTGGAACATTCCTTCATGTTTTCTATCTTTCTGTAATTCGACCAAGTACGCAAGCTAACGTAGTTATAAAACAGCCATGTGATCACAGGATTGTTGTTTATAGTTGGCAAAATGGCATCAAATAATATCAGATCTGATCCAATTCAGTTTTGAGGGGTTGATCATTTCCAGAACATCAGACATCTGTTTCAAAGCTAGAATGCAATGTTGCTGTTTAGTAAAATAAAGTACTTCGATTAGCATTTTATTGTAATGTAAATTTGAATTTACATTAGTTTACATTTACATAATGTATGTGTGTATACAGTATCTCGCAAGACTGAGTACTTACATTTCAGCAACCATTTTTATATATGTTCTGAAGGGACAATATTATAGAAATAAGATGTATTTTAGAGTCGTCAATGTGCAGCTTGTATATCAGTACAGATTTACTGTCTTCTACAAAATAACTAAACATACAGCTATTATTGTCTAAATAGCTGGCAACAATAGTGAGTACACCCTAAGTGAACATGTCAAAACTGTGTCACTATTTTGTGTGAGCACCATTGTTATCTTGAACTGCCTTAATCCTCCTGTGCCTGGAATTCACCAGAGCTGCACAGGTTGTTGCTGGGATCCTCTTCCACTCCTCCATAATGACATCACAGAGCTGCTTGATGATAGACACATGGCCCTTCTCCACCTCCGCCTCTGGATGCCCCACAGTTCCTCCTGTGTTGGAATACATGTTGGAATCCATGTTTCCCTCAATAAACTGCAGCTCCCCAGTACCAGCAGTGCTCAAGCAGCCCCAGACCATGATGCTACCACCACCATGCTTGACACAATTTTCTTAGTACTTCTCACCAGAGCGTTGTCACACATGCTGGAGACCATCTGAGCCAAGTTTATCTTAGTCTCATCAGACTACAGGACATGGTTCCAGTAATCCATGATCTTGTCATGTTTTCCACAGCAAACTGTTTGTGGGTTTTATCGTAAGCAGCTTCAGAAGAGGCTCCTTGTGGGATGACGGCCTGCAAACCAGCTTGTTACGGTTTGCAGGCCCTACGGCACTAACAAGCGGATCTTCCACTTCTGCAACCTCTGAAGCAATGCTGCAGCACTCGTGTGTCTGTTTTTTAAAGCAGCTTCTGCGCCTGATGCACAGCACGAGGATGAGAAACTTCTTTGATGGACCTTTGTGAGGCCTGTTCTGAGTGGAAACCATCTTGGAAAACCTCTGTATGACCATGAACACTGTACTGTAACTCAAATGATTCAGATCTTCTTATAGTCTCGGAATCTTTGTGGAGAGCAACGATTCTAATTCTCAAATCCTCACAGAATCTTTACCATGAGGTGCCATGTTGAACATCCAGTGGTCACTATGAGGGAATTGTACTCAAAGCATGATAAATAGGACATCTTTTAGGGTGTACTCACTTTTGTTGGCAGCTATTTTGACAATAATGACTGTATGTTGAGTTATTTTTAGAGGACAGTAAATCTGTACTGCTACACAAGCTGCACATGGACTACTCGAATATATATATCCAAGTTTCATTTCTATAGTATCGTCCCTTGAGAAGATATAATATTATGGTTGCTGAAATGTGAAGGGTGTACTCACTTTTGTGAGATATGCAACTGTATCTGGACATTTTCCAAGCGATTAATATATGTAAGCGAGTACAAAGAAATTGAAAAATATCTATATATTTCTAAAGCCTTTGTATCTCTGACAGAAAATCTTAGTCCAGTATGCCTAACACAAATATTTACATAGGATTTTACTAAAAGATTGATAGATGAGGTCCATTATTAGTATTCATTAGTGTTCAGTAGAACAATGTATTTGTGTCTGGTTGCAGTCTGTAGATATGTGCTGATAAAAAAAAAAGTCTGTGGGACTCTTTACGAGGACCATGTTTGTGTGGATGTTTTGCTTCAGAGTAGCAATCTCAGTCTGCTCTGCATTAGTTTGTGCAGCAGACCTCCCAGGTACAGTCAGAGCAGAAAGAACAATACTGACTATTATTGCTTAGGATTGGAGGACTACCTCATAGTCAAACTGGGGTGCCTTTTTTTGCAGAAGACTGCAGAAATGAGGTTTTGCTGGCTAGTAGAATGAGTAATACAAAGCCACTACACAGAGGATGAGTAAAGTTTTTCTTGCTAAATCAAAGGCTCAGCTCTCCTGTGATGAATGGATAAAACAGTCACATCCTGTTCACCTCACAGTGGTGAAAAATCAGTTAAGCAACCGTATGGAAGAAAAAAAAACCTTTATGTAGACAACTTTCATCTCGCTCTGTCTAGCAGAATACTGACTGGTTTCATTTCTGCCGATAAGAACGATCTTTCAGGTCCCTACGGGAGATTGTTATAAGCAAATCAAATGCTACGATTCAACAGAACCAAAAGAACACAAGGATAACAGCCAGTTTGCAGTGTGCAGGATAGATAAAATGCAGCATAAAGTTCTCCTGTAAGCTTTTTTTTTTTTCTTTTAGAATAATGTTTGATGTATTTCTCTTTTCAGCACTGAAGACTCCTGCTGCCTTTCATGAACAGATACGAAGCCTCGAGAGAGCCAGGGTGAGTCACTGGCACACAATAAATCTTAGAGTAATATAGCAATAGAGCATTGAGAATTTAGAAGGCAAGACAGGGGGCTTAGAAGTCTTGACCATGAGCATTTTTATTTTTCTCCTACCTCGCTGTGGCCAGACGGAGAATTTCCTGAAGCACAAGATCAGTAGTAGACCGAAGCGTGCAGAGCTGGTCCGCATGCACATCCTGCAAGGTAACCACACTTAGTGTCCGGATTTGGTGATTTTTTTCACAGTGAAAAACAAACACAACATTGTTTTACCAAACATTAAAAATAGGTTGCATGAGCCAGGGGGGTTCTTTATATTGATTTGAATTAAATTGTTTTTTTCAGAGACCCAGGCCGAGCCGTCATTGCAGGCCACACAGATGAAGCTCAAAAGGGCTCGTCTGGCTGACGACCTCAATGAGAAGATTGCCCAGAGGCCTGGCCCTATGGAGTTGGTGGAGAAGAAAATCCTGCCTGTAGACTCCACTGTCAAGAAGACAATCATTGGTAAGCAGCGTTACAATACAAGTCAAGGATACCTACAGTATATTGGCAAAAGTTTGTGGACACCTGGTCATAAGTATGTTATGTGCTTTTTGAGCATCTCATTCCACGTTCATTTGCTCTTACATCTCATTCCACCAATTTGGTTTTATAATTCTTTTCACTATTCTAGATTTTGGATTGTGCTTGTGGAGATTTATGCTCATTTAGACACAAGGGTGTTAGTAAAGTCAGGTACTGATGTAGGTGAGGTGAGGAGACCTGGGGTGCAGTTAGTGTTCCAATTTATCCCAAAGGTTTACAATAGGGTTGAGGCCAAAGCGCTATAGTAGGAGATCTTTCACTCCAAATCATGTAAATCATATCTTCATAGAGTTTGCTTTGTGCACAGGGGCACTGTCATGCTGGAACAAGTTTAGGTCTCCTAGTTCAATCGAATGGAAAGTTTCAAGCACACATCCAAAGACATCTTATACAAATTCAACTTTGCACAACAGTTTGGGAAAGAAACACATATGGCTGGAACGTCAAGTGCCCCAATACTTTTGTCCATATAATGTATATAAAATACATACATATATAAAATATGGTGTTGTCTTTTGGCACAGAAAGTGAGGTGAAGGACCAAAAGACCCCAGATGTTTATAACTTTGATGAGAACAGCAATGAAGCTTTGTCCCCAGATGATCCAACCAGTCAGGAATCTCAGTGCTCTGTCCCATCACCCAGAGAGGCCAAGCTGCCTGAGATTTCTTCTGCTACTCTGACCGCTGACTCCAACCTACAGGTGAAAGTCATTATTAATGCTTCAGGAGAGATTGCTCATGTTGGTGTTTCCCCCACAAAGGAGATAAAGCAAGCATTTCACAAACACGACATGATGAAAACTCAGGATGTTAGATTGCTGATACAAAAATAAATAAATAAATGAATAAATAAATACCATCAATTATTAAAACCTGTCCATCATTGCACTACATCTATTAGATGCATGTCGGCTGTATTTCTGGCTCCCATCCAGTCTGTGTTCCTTGCATTTCTTTGTTGGATGGATTTTTGCAGTTCCTCCTCCCTTGCCTTTGAAGTCATGTGGTTTGTGTCTGTCTTTATCTCAGTCCTGTCCACCTACGACCCAGAGCTCAGAGTTACTCAGTCAAACATCAGCCGAGGATCAGACAAACACTCAGCACATAACTCCTGCTCAGCCAGTCACCACTGTTCCTCCCCCAAAACCAGGCCATACTCTTGTGAAGGTGAGCAAAATGCTTCGGTGATCTCATTTCCTGCAAGTGTTTTTCACTCAAATGGGCAGTGAGTCAATGAGGTCTGGCTGTCAGCTGCAACAGATTGCTGAATTGTATTTGGTAAAGAAAACAAATTATGTACAGCATTAAATCATATTTGAGAATATGTGGAAATGATAAAAGAACACAAGAAACTTCCCTTTCTAGGGAAAAGGTAACAAGTGAAGGAAAAAAAAATTTTCATTTTATACTAAAGGTTTAGAAACATATAACAAAATACTCAAATCTGGTCTGATATTTTTTTGTAAAAAAAAATAAATAAAATCGAGGATGGAATTAACAGTCTATTCCTTCATCTGCAGAGTCATAAACATGAACCTTATTTTGGTGATTTGATTCATTCTGGCCTGCTGCCTATAAAGTGCTCTTTAAAAGCACCATCATAAAGCATCCTGGAGAGAAAGCAATAGAATTGTAACACTAAACTCTCAGTCATAGTAAGAATGATTTGACAGTTATATTTTGTCCTGGTTACAGGTCCTTACTGCCAAAACAAAGCCTGAAAAGCTTTCATTTAATGAACCAACAACAAAAGCAGCAGCTGTCTTCTGTCTCCAATTAAAGGTCAAATGTAACCATGACACTTATTACGCACTATTGAAAGTACAATCTAACAAACTTAAAGCAGAGCAATCTATTGTGCATTAATCATCATTTGTACCCTCAGATCATGTCCTGCATATTTGTCCCAAAAGTTGTCTCTCCTGTTTAGGGAGGCCAGTTTGGATCTGAGCATCTGCACTTATATAAGCAAACCTGCAACGATGTTATTCCAGCTCGCTGGTTTTCAACTCACTCCCTCAGATGCCAGATTTATTTTCATGTATATCCTGTAGCTGAACATTTTCAAACAATAAGGGTCATGTCCTCCTCCTGACATCCTGTTTCCCCATCCTGTCATTCTGGACAGATGCTGACTTACAGCCCTATATCTATTCAAAAGCATTCAAGAAATGTCATGAAATGGTTTCACCCAGATTTCCCAATTGACTGCGTTTGCACTGTCGAGGCAATGAATCATATACAACCTCTTTCAAAAGTATTGGAACAGCAAGGACAATTCTATTGTTCTTGCTTTACTCTGTTGAAATACACAATTTTGATCTAAAAAAGCAAATAAGAAATGATACCGAGCTGATTTTTAGCATTTACTTTGTAATATATATACAGCTAGATGTGTTCAACTATTTAAAACATGGCCGACCACCCAGTTTTAGGAGATCAAAAGTATTGGAACATATAGTCTTACAGGACAGCAATTTTTGGTTGTGTATCTCTTGCTTGAAATAACTGTGTCACGCCAGCACCAACGCTGCTCAATTGGGGTAATGCCTGATGATTGACTTGGTTAGGCTAAAACCCTCTTCATTTTTGCACTGATGAAGTCTTTTGTTGTTTCTTGGGTGTTCTGGATCTAGTTGTATCATTAGGTTCTATCTAATTAGATTGAATGCATTTCTCTGTAAATTGGGAATAATTAGGAAACCAGAATCTGTCATACAAGCCCAAGTTAGGACACTCCTTTTCTTAGTCTTCATGTTTGTTTAACCTTTGTACCAATAAACACAGTCTTTACGGGTGAAACCCAGGGCTCAAACCAAGATTAAACATTCAGAGGTATTACTGCTTCAAACAGGACACACCAGGGTAATAAGAAACATCTGGCTGTCACACGTTCCAATATTTTTGATCACTTGAACAGTCGGTGGGTTCAAACAATAAGGTGCGGTTTTCTTAGTATATCTGTGTTATATCTGTTTCCAGTGTATATCTTGACTTTGCCGCTCCTTTTAGTGAGAACTGTATACAGTTGCAGGTGTGAGCCCTTTCTGATGCACCTTTGTCTCTTTTTACCTGCTTTAGCAAAGCCAGCCCAGGCTCCCTGGTGAGAAAAGCCGTAGCAAAAAGACCAAAGAACCCAAGCCAAGGGTAAAGAAGCTCAAATACCACCTGTATATCCCACCAGACCAAAAACAGGAGCTCAGTGAACCCCCTATGGACTCGACCTATGCACGACTGCTTCAGCAACAGCAGCAGTTTCTACACCTGCAAATCCTTAGCCAGCAACAACAGCACTACAACTACCAGACTATTCTACCTGCACCTGCATCGTTCAGGTGTGTGCTTAAGGAACCCTTAAAAATCTATTGTCATGGAAAATGGAGGTGTTGGGAGTTCCTATAAAGTAATGCTTCACTCTGGTGATCATACAGATTCAGTCAGGAACATCTATCTCATGTTTACTGCATGCAGCTTATTTGTTTAATTGAAATACGATGCCTATAAAGTAATAGCATTTCAATTTTATCTTATTTAATCTGATGCTGCTGTTCTGTGATGTTATGGTGACCCCCGTGGTGTTAGGGTGACCCCCAGATGAAAGTGCTATATACATCAACCAGGCAAAACATTATGAAGAACACTGATTATCTCTTTATCATGCCACCTGTTAGTAGGCGGGATATATTAGGCAGCAAGTCAACATTTTGTTCTCAAATTTGACGTGTTAGTAGCAGGATTGAAGTGAGTTTGACAAGGCCCAAATGGTAAGAGCTAGACATCTTTGTCAGAGCTTCCTCAAAACTGGATCTCTTGTTGGGGGATGTTCCCAGTCTGCAGTGGTCAGTATCTATCAAAAGTGCTCCAAGGAAGGAACAGCGGTGAACCGGCGACAGGGTCACAGGTGGCCGAGGCACATTGATGCATATGTGGAGCGAAGGCTGGTCCGAGTAGTCTGATCCAACAGACGAGCTCTTGTAGCTCAAACTGCTGAAGAAGTTAATGCTGTTAAAGTTCTTATATTAGGCAGGTGTTCATAATGTTATGACTGATCAGTGTATGAATCATAATTTATTTAGTGCTTGACAACCAGAAAATGTTACACAAAGGCAAATGATGGGACTGAATGCTACTCACCTGGTCACTCATTTCTACATGCAGTTAACTAAGTTATAAGTAACTATATGAGTTGAAGGTGTAACAGTGGGGAAATTTATCTTTACCTGACCTTTTCACACAATTCCAAGTTGCTCAGGCAAAATTGGCAAGTGATCATAATTTCATGCTTTGATAATAATGTTGGTTGGATCTCTAATTTTTCAGTTGATTTTAGCTAGCCGTTTAACTCCAACACCACTGCCACTGATTGACTGACTTGAAGACTGACTCTACAGATTGGAATGCAAACACGACTAATTCTGAATAACTGTCTCTGAATGCCATTGCTTCACATATTAGTCTGGCCTTCGAGAACGTGCCTGAGTACTGCACTTCCTCACATTCTTTCGCTCCCTGACCTGTGTTTATGCCAGACAAACTTCTGCTGTTATTCTGCCCAAAATATAGCCTGTTGATTGTGAATGATGAGAAACTCAGGAAGTTCCGTTGAAATCAACCTCCTGGCATTAACACGTTTTTCTTCCCCTGTGTGTATGACAGGCCTTTGCCTAAGGTACAGAGCAGCTGTTCAAACGTGGCCATGGGAAACAGCCAAACTTTACTGCCCGGTGCTGCCTCTGGACTCGGGAATAACAGCACGAACAACCGTAAGCCTGGCTTTCTGCCTGCAAATCTAGATGAAATGAAGGTATGTCATATAGTATAAATTATTTGAAGTCATTTTAGTAAGCCATTCCTGCAGTTATCTAATTGTGTGGCAGCTCCGCAATGCAAACAATCACCCAGATAAAGGTCAAAAGATTCAGTTACTGTTGAGTTTAACCAACAAAATGTGGAAAAAGTGTCATCTTTGTGACTTTAACTGTGTCATGGTTGTTGGTGCCAGATTGGCTGGTTTTATAGACTGATTATCTTCTGGGATTTTTACACAAAACAGACTATAGAGTTCACACAAAATGGTGCAAAAACCATAAAATGTGGGACAGTTCTTTAGGTGGAAACACAGTGGAGGATATAGTAACTCAAATAATCTCTTTTTACAAACTAAAGAACCACTTAACTTGCATCTAGTAACCAGTGAAGTGTTTTACACCTAGAATGATATATAGTGATCATCTCAATATCATTATTACCCAAAGCCAGTACACTGGCATGTCTCATTTCGATTTAACCATATCTTTAATTTTCTGTGTGATTACAGGTAGCCGAACTAAAAATCGAGCTAAAGCTGCGTGGTCTTCCTGTATCTGGCACTAAAACTGACCTTATAGAGAGGCTCAAGCCCCACCAGGGGAGCTACAAGGTCACCAGCACTCAGCAGACTGAGATGAATGGTGTCACGGCACCGCCGAGCAGTCAAAAGACAGAAAGCATAAGCATGACTCCTCCAGTGTCTCCTGTGCACTCAGAGGTTTCCACTGCCAGTATGGAGGAGTCCAGCGACAGCAAAGCATTGGCCGCTATATCTCCATCCATCATGAAGACAGAAGACACATCAATGGATGCAACAGTGCCTGATAAAGACCAGAGTCTGTATGAGAAGGAACGGCAGATAGAGGAGCTGATTCGCAAGCTGGAGCAGGAGCAGCGTCTGGTGGAGGAACTCAAGATGCAGCTAGAGGTGGAAAAGAGGAATCAACAGGGAGCACAGCAGCACGGTGAGCTTGAAACTCTCACCAGGATAAAAGAGGAGCATGATGTCTCCTCCAGCTGTAGCTCCATGGTGGAAAAGGAGGAGTTAAAGTCCCAGGGGCAGGTGCAGAACTTCTACATTGCTGTACAAGGAGTTCAGGCTTCACAGACCATCCTCGGCAATCAATCAGAGCAACACCTTCATCTTCCACAGGTCCATTTTCATGCTTAATTAGTTATTACTTAACTGTTCTATCATTCTCTGTCCTAAATTTGCCCTTTACTATGCAGACACAGCCAGTTCTCCAAACCACAGTGTCTGTCTTAGCTCAAACCGAGAGTGCAGCATTTCAGCAGCCTGGAAATCCGACACAGAATGCACCTCAAGTAAGCACCAAGAATTTTTAACCAGTATTATAAACATTGTCATTGGCTTACTTTGGTTTATTTATTTATTGTCATGTTCCTCGTTGGCATTTTCTTTCCTGGAATCAGTCAGCCTTGTCTTTATTTTCATCTATAAACCAGCACTTCAATAAAACTTCCTGTTGTCATTTTTTTCATCGACTTATTATTGCATTCCGTTCCACTCCGCTTCATAAATCCACTTTAGTGTGTTCTCATAATGACACGCCCGTTTCAATTTCTCAGTGACTTAGCTTGGAATGCTCTTTTCCTGCACCCACTTTGTGTTCTCCTACTTATCTCTATTATTCCCAAAGCATTGGCAGCTAAGGTCAGCTGATGAATTCCTTTCTTAATAGCGTCAAAGCCCTGGCTGCAGTGAGGCATGAGAACTGGAACAGGTGCCAAGTGATGAATAGGCAGTGCACATGCTGACACTCGAGCTCTGCATGCATACCAGCCACACACACACACACACACACACACACTGACTAGGTCCACACAATCCTCACTAGCAGTGTGTTTGTCTGCAGATAATATCCGTGTGCAGCACCTCAGGCTCAGGTCTTCAGCTGGGGCAAAAGCAGGAGCAGCAAAGATCTGAAGCGCTTCAGTCATGCTCACCTGGACACAGTCCTCCAAATGGATTCACCACCAAAGTAAGCCTCTTGTATTTTTGGGGATATGGGATTTTTTCATATTCCTGACATCCGCGTATGTGTGTCTGTCTATATAACTGATTAATGTAAAATCTTTAAGTCTGAAATGAATAGTTGATATCAGCCAATGATTTGATGCTCCTTTGTGGATGCTCCTTCATGGAAAACCCCTTGAATTTGCAGTGACATTCATGGTAGTACATACAGTTTTTCTTTTTAAGTCTTATTTTGTTTCTGCTTTTCCACATTAGCCAACTTCCCCCTGCCAGCCCACCTACATCCTTCCACCATCTCCATTCAGAAATCATCACAGCCCTAAGAACAAAGACCCTCCTCGCTACGAGGAGGCTGTCAAACAAACTAGAGCTCTTCAGGCTACAGTGCAGGTAAAAGTGCAGTTCTTCTGTGTATGTGTGTGTATGTGTGTATGTGTGTATGTGTGTATGTGTGTGTGTGTGTGTGTGTGTGTGTGTGTGTGTATAAAGTGGCGGGCCGTGCATTTCACATCAAGGTCTTAATACCTTTCGTATGACGTCACAGCTATAGAAACCATCGATATTTTATCATGCATTACGGTTTTCCTGAGGATTGTGTAGGTTTTTTTTTTACAAATTCTAAAGAAAAGAACACCCACACAAAAAAAATATCAACTGTTTTGAACTGTATTGGCCGACCTTTCCTCACAATGTCCATCTTTTCTTGAAGGTCGTCTTGTAAATGTCCTTATAAGTGCATCTGTGACCAAATGAACTTCTCCTCTGACAGTCATTGTGGATGAAAATGAGCTTTTATATCCACACAAATATATTTGAGCTTGTGCAGTTTGCTACAGATGCATTTTGCGAGCTCCAAATAGTGCGTCCTCTGGCAATCCAATCAAAGGACGTGTTATTGGACGTGTCGACGTTAGTGTACGACTGCACTGCTGAATCTGAAGGATCGAGGCAGATTCCTTTGACCCTGTCAAACATGATAGAAACTCGAACATAAACGTAGACTGGGGAGCAGCGATGAAAATGAAGATATTATGTGTATTGTGAATAATTTTTATCTCTGTAATTACAGTTTATTTTTTAACTGAACAACATACATGAACAAAATGAAAATCATTGCTTTTTTTTATTATTAGCTTGCAAATATTTCCACAAATTTACTCCGAGATGATGAAAGAGGCCCAGTGATTCTTTTATGTTTTAACAATACTCTCACAAATGTCTTTTATTTTTTCAAGATCCCCACTGCGGTCAGTCAGCACATGGATGACTTGTTTGATGTCCTGATTGAGAGTGGAGGTATGGAAAAGCCAGCAGTCGCACTAATACAATTCAATTAATACAAGTCAAGAAGCTTTGAACACAACGTCACACTTTTAACTACTAATGTAAAACTCCTGTCTTACTTTCTACTGAAAATCTCTGTTCTGTTTGTTAAAATAATCTTCATTTGATCTTTCCTTGATTTTTGCAGAAATCTCTCCTCTGCTCCAACACGATGCTCTCTCTCCGGATAAACATCTGCCTGTGACAGCCAGTGTCACCACTCTCCCCATCAGCACTGCACTGTCTCGTCCTCCACCTCAGGTTCATGTAGCCCACATGCCCAGTCTGGTTGCACTGGCCTCAGATCACCAGCTGGAGGCGCTGCTGGACCGAACTCTGCCACGCAACCCTGAGACTCGTGCTCTCCGCCTCATCGAGGAACTGCACAGCCAGTTGTTGGCGCCACCCCAGTCGCCCATGGACACCACTGAGCTGGCGTTTTCCACCTCGCCACCTCCATCTCTCAACCTAAATGACACTAACCTGGACAACATGGAGTGGTTGGACCTGAATGTTCCAGAGTCAGGAGGTATCTCTGCACCAGGTGCCATCTTCTCATCAGAATTCCTAGACTCTCATGATTTGCATTGGGACTGAAACATAAGAGAGACACGAATCTTTTGGTGAGAACCACAGGCCATGAAGATATTGTGAATTGAGAGTCTTTAGAGGTATTCAGGGGTAAAAAAACAGAGGCCTCATGCAACAGGATTACAGCAGTGGAGGATAGAGAGCTTTCTTACGTTCCAATACTAGATCTCTGTCCGAACCATCTTGTAGGCACTCACCATGAGCGCTTCAGCAACTGCAGTGTTCTAATTCGGGCCTGGTTGGAAGCCAGGTGTTTCCAATTTGTGCACTAATGACTGTCTTTGAAGACAAACAAAGAATGTCAGCCATTTCTTCTCTTATTTTTTGTTCAACGATAAATTTATTCCTTTATTTTTTATTAGTTTACCTTTCCGATTTCATTTGCAACGTAACCTCTGACCTCTGTTTTGCAGCAGCTTTATGCCTCCTGCATTTCATGAAACATATAATGTTCCAAAAAAAAAAGAAGGTTCAGAAAGTACCTTTGTTTACTAAAGCGAGAGGGCTATTGTACAGAGAAACTCGTCATCTAATGGCACATCATTGTCCTCACTGTGAAAAAGAGAACAGAGCAGAACAGAGCAGTATTTGCCCGGGCTGTTTCAGGCATGTAGCAGAAACCCGATGCAGCATCCAGGTCAGCTTATACAGGCTTTTTTTTTATTATTTGGCCAACCTTTTTAAATCAGGACCCCGTTTTCTCAAGTGTCCAGAATGATATCAGCATTAGTGATAGTAGAATACTAAACATTGGTGCACTAGTGACTTAAAAAACAAACATGCAATGGTGTGTATATATATATATATATATATATATATATATATATATATATATATATATATATATATATACAGTACAGACCAAAAGTTTGGACACACCTTCTCATTCAAAGAGGTTTCTTTATTTTCATGACTATGAAAATTGTAGAGTCACACTGAAGGCATCAAGGGCTATTTGACCAAGAAGGAGAGTGATGGGGTGCTGCGCCAGATGACCTGGCCTCCATAGTCACCGGACCTGAACCCAATCGAGATGGTTTAGGGGTGAGCTGGACCGCAAAAGGGCCAACAAGTGCCAAGCATCTCTCGGGAACTCCTTCAAGACTGTTGGAAGACCATTTCAGGTGACTACCTCTTGAAGCTCATCAAGAGAATGCCAAGAGTGTGCAAAGCAGTAATCAAAGCAAAAGGTGGCTACTTTGAAGAACCTAGAATATGACATTTTCAGTTGTTTCACACTTTTTGTTATGTATATAATTCCATATATAATTCCACATGTGTTAATTCATAGTTTTGATGCCTTTAGTGTGAATCTACAATTTTCATAGTCATGAAAATAAAGAAAACTCTTTGAATGAGAAGGTGTGTCCAAACTTTTGGTCTGTACTGTGTATATATATATATATATATATATATATATATATATATATATATATATATATATATATATATATATATATACAGTACAGACCAAAAGTTTGGACACACCTTCTCATTCAAAGAGGTTTCTTTATTTTCATGACTATGAAAATTGTAGAGTCACACTAAAGGCATCAAGGGCTATTTGACCAAGAAGGAGAGTGATGGGGTGCTGCGCCAGATGACCTGGCCTCCACAGTCACCGGACCTGAACCCAATCGAGATGGTTTAGGGGTGAGCTGGACCGCAAAAGGGCCAACAAGTGCCAAGCATCTCTCGGGAACTCCTTCAAGACTGTTGGAAGACCATTTCAGGTGACTACCTCTTGAAGCTCATCAAGAGAATGCCAAGAGTGTGCAAATCAGTAATCAAAGCAAAAGGTGGCTACTTTGAAGAACCTAGAATATGACATTTTCAGTTGTTTCACACTTTTTGTTATGTATATAATTCCATATATAATTCCACGTGTTAATTCATAGTTGTGATGCCTTCAGTGTGACTCTACAATTTTCATAGTCATGAAAATAAAGAAAACTCTTTGAATGAGAAGGTGTGTCCAAACTTTTGGTCTGTACTGTGTATATATATATATATATATATATATATATATATATATATATATATATATATATATATATATATATATATATATGAGATGTGTTCTGATGACCCCTTAATTTGAAAATAGTTGAGACATGACCTAGCCTACCCAGGAGTCTTAAAAAACGACGATCTGTATGAGGGTGGTACACTGTAATCTGTTAGTAATTGAACACAATTTAAATTTAGCAAAACAGCAATTTACAGTATAGTATAAACTATACAGAATATATGTATGTGGAGCATATGCTGCAACATTACAGTCATCAAAAAATCTTAATTTTATATATATATATATATATATATATATATATATATATATATATATATATATATTGGACATAGGAATTAAACTGCTTCGAAAAACGTGACTATGATGTGACCAATAATCTGTTGCCTGTAACCCATGAATAAAAATGTCAAACATTTTGTTACTACTTGGTCACAAAGTGGTTCAAAGTAATATTTTTTTGATAACATGAATTTTAATGGATTAAAAACGAAAGAAAAATCCAAATATGTTTAACCAAATAATGGTCGTGTTCAGACAGGATTTAGCTCTACCTTTATTTCGTCGTTTTGGGCGCAGCAGATGAGCATTTAATTGATATTTGCTTTGTAAAATACACTTTGCTATCATTTTGCTGAATCAGGCAAATGTATGTGATAAAGCAAAAGAGAAGAGATATAATAATGTTTTGTTAAAGGTGTTTCAATTTATTTGCTATTCTGGCTTATGCAGGAGTCATAAAACCAAGAAAAGACCAAAAGAAAAAGAAGTCTGATGTGAAATACAGCTCTGCTAATAAGTTTACATACCCTGGTATAATGTTTTATATTATTTCTATGAATCACAATAACTGAAATGACATTTTTCCCGCATACACACTTAATATTGTGTTTGAGCACCAATGACACGGATGTGAACGAGTGCCTTTTTCAGGTACAGTAGTAAAGCTGAAAATGATTCCTTCTATTCCAATATCTAATTCTTTACAAAGTGGCTCACTGGCTTTTGAGTTCCAGAGACTGTAAAGTCCATGCCAGATGGATTTCTTTCTCTCCTGCTTCTGCATTGTGCTGAAAATGTTAATTATTGTAGAAAGTCCATTCGTGCTCCACGCTCAGCTCCCTGGCTGACACATGCTAAATTTCCTGCAATGTTTTCTGATAATAGGCTTTGTTGATCTTGTCTCCAGACATCAAAATGAATGTTGTCAAAGTCCTTTGTCTCATCACTCGGCCTTATTTCAGATGGATCTCTTGAGACTTTTCTTAAAGTTCTCATATTTTAAGCACATTTTGTGGATAGAAAACCACAAAAGGGCCAATTGTTTTCTTGCATCTATTTAAACAGCTCTTGCGAATATTTCCTTATTGCCTAAAATAGCCACGTTGTTTTAGATGACCCTGTATTTGAGGTAGATAATGTTTACAGGATTATTCTTTGTATCTTACAAATCTTACTATTAACACCCACACAGATCACAGCCATTTACATTTATGGCATTTGGCAGACACCCTTCTCTAGAACCACTTAAAATTGAGCAGTTGAGGGTTAAGGACTGGGATCGTGACCTTCTGGTCCAAAGTCTAATGCCTTAACCATTGAGCTTCCATTTTCCACCCAGTCAAACAAGCAGATTCTCAGTTGCTTTGGAGCATTTTTCGAATCAAGCAAACTAGTAAGTGCATTTCTCGAAACAATGTGTACAGTGAAACACATTGGATTTCTTGCAAAAGCCCCAAAATCCTTAGTTCATCTCTCAAAAGTAAGTATTTGTGTCAATGAACATCTTATTATCATCAGAATAAGTCCTTTTGTCATTGTTCACAAACACGTTCTTCACAATGTTTATTCATGTTTTTTTAGTATGATGCTGCACAGTTTCAGTTCCTGATGTAAATTGTGGATTTGGTTACAATGGTTGAAATCTGTTTGGCATCTATGAATTTCAACGATACATTATGTATTTATTTGATTGCATATTTGATTTATATTGATTGCAAGAGACTGGACAGGATTCACACTTTTACTCTACTGTATTAGTGTCTGTTCTTTTCTTGGTTGTTCATCCATTTTCAGAAATTGTAATTCTGTGTTTTGCTCTGTTTCGTCATTTGAAGGTTCACGAGATTCACCTTTGACCTGTTTTAGAGAACTAGTTGATTATTGGTTGATCCGATAGGGTTCACTCGCCTTCATTAGTGACATTCAAGATTCAACTGCACAATTAATTAATTCAAGAAACATTTACATGAAAAAAAGTTTAATAGAAATTTTAGATGACATTCTGACAACTGGTTTAAACATTTTACATTCAATGACTTACAACGAACTGATGCCTGATTGTTTTGGGGGTGAAAACTATTCAGGTAAAATTAGAACAATATATTTTAATCAACATGAACATAAACAACTGATAATGTAGGTAACAGCAGACACGTGTACACAAATCAATGTAGAAAAGCATTCGCAAGTCGATCAAAGCAACGAGAATCGCTTTTATGATGAACAAGTGACTACATGAACAAGTAGTTTGAAAAAGCTCCAAAGCAACTTAGAAAAACTATAAACTTTACAGTAAATCTTGTGTATAAACAAATCCAACCTATATGGTTTAAACCTTTAACACAGGTGTTTAAACCCCTTTTCTGACCTTTCACCTGTGCGATTTCAGTCATTATATTATATCTATAATAAAGGCTCGTTTCTATGATAGCTGAGCATTATTACTAAATAAAAGAAATAATATATATGATTACGGCGACATTTTGGTTTGCCCCTTTGCCAGGGGTGTGTAAACTTATGAGCAGAAGTGTATATTAGGTGCTTTTGAAGGGGTCACACGTTAGCTTTGACTGTTACGTGTCATAAGATTGCCGCATATCATTTCAACACGATGCAGTTAGATGATCAAGAGTCTCTCAATGTGTTTATTACAGAACCTGCCTCCATCACAAAACTCAGCAACGATACAAAAGTACAACTATTTCAAAAACAACGTCATCATGTAAATTACATGTAAAGAGTAAAACAGTTGTGTGATATTTGACAGATAGATATAGTTATTAAATAGCATAAATATCTTGCTCCCTTTTGAGGTATCAAGTGAAAGACCTCCTGTAGAGCAGGGTGTATTAGGAACTGGTTTCACATGAGGTTTTCCAAACATAATACTTCATCATATATGAAGTATCACCACCAGAAGTCATGAAAGATGTTCTAATGGAGCAAACTCCTATCGCACAAATGCTAGTATATACTGGAAGTTAGGGTACTCCATAACAGTTCTGCTTTGCAATGTGTAGCTTTTGATTTTGCACAAATATTTATTTATATTATTATTATTATTTTTTTTACAACATAGCATGTGCTAGTGTAAATAATGAAGCTTGAATTTCACATTGTACATATCTTTTATTGTACATATCCAATATCCCTTCTGTGTCATTAAAACGTCCTTACAACCATAACGGACTGGTTTCATCCACAGCGTCAGTGTTGTTGTTTCTGTGTTTTTTCATGAAGAGCAGAGGAGCAACGCAGATGATACACGCACCTCTCTGGTGTCCTCCTTTTCCTTAGATGGTGGTGCGTGTGTACAAGTGACTGCGACACTTGGGGCATTTGTGCAGAACATCTTTCAAAGAGCTGACACAGAAGGGGATGAGGCAGCAGCCAGCGATGCAGCTAAATGAGGAAACAATGTAGAAGGTACATCAGAGGAGGCGTACGGGAAACGCAAACCCTGGTTTAAATGACATATCTTTAATGCATAGCTTTCGGGCAAACAAAACCAAATACACATCATGAATTTGGTCTGCAGTGGACAGTATGCTATCAAAAGTGCTCCAAGGAGGGAACAGTGGTGAACCGGCGACAGGGTCGTGGGCGGCAGAGGCTCATTGATGCATGTGGGGAGTGAAGGCTGGACAGTGTGGTCCGATCCAACAGACGAGCTCCTGTAGCTCAAACTCCTGAAGAAGTTCATGCTGTTAAAGCTCAGACTGTTTTGGCAGTAAAAGGGGGACCAACACAATATTAGGCAGGTGGTCATAATGTTATGCCTGATGACTTGTGGAACTCTAACAGAAGAACTTCTGCAAGCTGTAGAACAGGAGAGATGATGTTAACAGACTTCCTCACCCACACAGTCTAACATGGAGGTGGAAGCTTAATGGTTTGGGGTTGTTTTGGAGAAGGGACGGTTGGAGACTTATTCCAGGTGTAGGGAAAACTGAATCAACACAACTATTGTTCTACATTTAATTATTCTATACATACTTATTACCATTCCATATATAATTCCGTCTGGATCGGCATGACGCATCCTAAAACATGCATCCAAGCTCTGTAAGCATTATCTAGAGAACAAACAGTCGTCTGGAGTGATATCTATCATGGAATAACCTGCCCAGTCACTGCACCTAAATCCTATTGAACTGCTCTGGGATGAACCGGATCACGAGGTCAGAAAGAAATCTCAAACTAGTGAAGAACACCTTTAGCAAGTTTTACAATAGGCATGGCATAGCTTTGGATGATGTTTGGAGAAACAAATGACCAGGATGCTGAGAGTGTGTAAAACTGGTATTCATGCTAAGAGACGATCTTTCACTGAAAATAAAGTGTAACATCGGTACATTTAGAACCACATGTGAAATAAAAAGTCAGGTGTCCCAATACTTTTGTCCATATAGTGAGTATAAGTATTTTTTTTAAAATACATTATCTATCTATCTATCTATCTATCTATCTATCTATCTATCTATCTATCTATCTATCTATCTATCTATCTATCTAAAAATTAAAATATGTAAAAATAAATAAATAAATATCTTCTTCTTTCGTCTGCTCCCATTAGGGGGCGCCACAGCGGATCATCCGTCTCCATACCCCCCTGTCCTCTACATCTGCCTCTTTCCCACCTACAACCTGCATTTTCTCCCTCACCACATCCATAAACCTCCTCCTTGGTCTTCCTCTTTTCCTCCTTCCTGGTGGCTCCATCCTCAGCATTCTCCTACTGATATACCCCATGTCCCTCCTCTGCACATGTCCAAACCATCTGAATCTCGCCTCCCTTACCTTGTCTCCAAAAATAAATAAATATATACCAGGAAAAAAAAGTTCACTATGTTTCAAAAAAAAAAAAAAAAAATGTTAAATTTTTCCGTATATTTAAAAAAACATACAGTTTCTTGCTTCTTCGAAGTCATAAAGGACATACATTTTGTTAATATCCCCACATTTCTGGAGAGAGAGTGTGTGTGTGTGTGAAGTAAAGGCTCTTCACTGGGGGTATATAAATATAAAACACTCTGAAACGGATGTGCAGTAGAACATCACGCTGCATTAATTATTCAAATACAGTTATAGATTTGAACTTTCACTTTTACTTGAATAGAAATGTATAAAGAGTGAAGAGCACTGTTACTGGAGACATTCAAAGTACAAATCTCTCGAGTACTGGATTTGTGTACTTCATCCATCAGTGGTACACAAATTACTCCTGCAGTGTACTATTATAGATAGATTCTCAATCGAGTATGTTTATTTTGTTTGCGGTAACATGACTTTCGCTCTCTTTGCTGTATGTAAAAGCTTTTGGGGATGTTTACTTTTCATAATGTTCAGGCATAAACTTCACAGAAACGTTTGCTTGTGTAAGCAGTGTCATTTCTTTTGCTTTATGTAATCCAGTAGATTTTGTGTGAACGGTTTACACAATTTATAACCGTCGATCAAATACTGGGGTTTGTGTTAAACCTGTATTTATACTCACCAAATAAAGGTGGATGCCAGGCACACGAGCCAGGCGGTGTTCCCAATCTCTGTACTGACCTCTGTTATAATGTACTGTCCACAGTATGGGCACAACGTATGGGAAGGGTGCCGTGGAAGTTTTTCTACATCTGTAATTATTTGAGGAGCTGAAACACACACACACACACACACACACACACACACACACACACTTCAAGATTTTTTTTATCCCGCAAAGTGTCAGTAACTCACACTAATAAGTGTTCACTCTAGACTCAATAACACGTGGAATGAAAGTTTTTCTAAAACGTATTATTTTAATGATTCCTTTTATTAAATAAAAGCATCCCATTTTGGATTTTGTTTCCATTTTCCTTCTCCACTCTTCTGGGAAGATGTTTCACTAGATTTTAGAAGGTGATTGTGGAGATTAGTGAGAGATTCATTCAGCCACAAAGGGTGTTAGTAAAGTCAGGTACAGATGTAGGTGAGGTGAGGAGGCCTGGGGTGCAGTCAGTGTTCACATTAATCCCAAAGGTGTTTAACAGGGTTGAGGTCAGAGCTCTATAGCAGGAGATCTTCCACTCCAACCCATATAAAGCATATCTTCATGCAGCTGGATTTGTGCACAGGGGGATTCTCATGCTGGAACAGATTTGGGTCTCCTAGTTAGAATGAAAGAGAGATTTAATGCTACCGCATCCAAAACATCGTCTCCAAACCTGTTCCAGCATGACAATGCCCTGTGCATTGTTGTGTGTTTCCAGATTTGTGGTTTGGTGGAACAACCAGTTACGGAAAGAACCCAGTGTGCATATGGCTGGAAAATTCAGGTGTCCTAATACTTTTGTCCAAACAGTGTGTATATATGTATATATGTGCGTGTGTGTGTGTATATATATATATATATATATATATATATATATATATATATATATATATATATATATATATATATATATATACACACACACACACACACACACACACACACACACACACACACACACACACACACACACATATACATATAGGGGCGTAACAGTGCACGTATTTGTTACAATACAATATGTAACAATACGAGTTCCCTCAGGAAGGTATTAAGTAAAGGACCGCAAAACGCACTTTGAGTGCATTTTAGTATTATTTTAATTATTAAACTGGTGGTCTAGTGGTTAGGATGCGGTGCTCTCACCGCTGCGGCCCCGGGTTCGATCCCCGGTCAGGGAACCAACCCCAGCCACTCTTAGTGCCGGTCCCAAGCCCGGATAAATGGGGAGGGTTGCGTTAGGAAGGGCATCCAGCGTAAAAACGTGCCAAATCAAACATGCGGATGATCCGATGTGGCGACCCCTAATGGGAGAAGCCGAAAGAAAGTTTTTATAATTATTAAACTACAAAAACACAACAATGCCAGCGGTATAAAAAAAATAAAACTAGATTTAGCGCAGTGTCACTGTGGCAGTATCATATCGTTTTTTTGGGATATGATGGCCTTTATTATAGAAACCAGCTTTACAGGAGAAGAAAAAATTTATACAAATGGATTCTAGTTAAAAAAAAAAAAGAGTTTTAATTTGAACTAAAGACACAAGATTGCATTCTGAAAATAGGACCGAAAATAAGCTGCAAAGACAAAATGAACGCAACACAAGAGCAGGAAAAAGCAATGTACAAAAGAATGATGGCCTGTGATTCTAAATTGCCTTCAGGTCTTTACAAAAACAAACATCCTGCTGCATTAATGCAGGTTGAGAAATAAAGCAAATATTTCATTCATTCATTCCACAAACAATTAAGCAGATTGAATGGATTTTACTATAAACCTTTCTGTTAAATGGATATTTCTATAGAACAAGTGTAGTTATGATTTAATCAAGAAAGACTATAAATATCTCATGGATGTGTGTGTCAGCATATCTGATCTCATATATGTCAAGATGCTGGATTTTGGAAGGGATTGGTTGTAAATTCAATTCCCAGAAACACAAAGATGTTCAGCGTATAAAATTGACAAACATTAAAATTTTTAAATATTTATACAAACGCAGGGTTCTGACCTGGATGGGACGGCGGCTTATCCACAGTAACTATCTCATTATTTGAAGGGTCGTATATTTGCGTGGAGCTAAAACCTGCACCTATGAAGCCAAATAAAAAAGTGTTATTAGATATGAAATCAGTAGTGGAGAAGGAGTAAAGAATTGAGTAGAAGCACAAAGTTTTTACCTTCTAGCTCTTCTTTTAACGCTTGTAGTGCTAGTTTCTTTGCTGAAAGCTCCTTGAGATCCTCCTCGATCTTTCCGTACTCATCTTTCTCATCAGTCGGGCACACTGCTGATCAATTTGAAACGACGGAAAAATCAATCGTCAATCAAACCGCCTAAGACGAGCGCTATTTCGACTATTACAGAACGATCCTTATGTTTTATATATAAAATGATATTGTATTATTGTTGTTCTTTAAAATAACAGCAAAGAATAAGCAAAGTCCTGACCTTCGCTGCTGTAGCCAGCATTCTGGCGGAATTCCTTCAGCATGGCAAGCATATGAAGTCTGTTGTTGAGCTGCTCTCTGTGGAGCGTCAGCTTTTGTAGCTCCACCAAGATCCTCTCCAGCTCCTTCTCGTTCGCTGGTGTCGCAGCCATGCTGAACGCAGAGAAGGAGGCAAAACCTGATCTCTATCCTCAATCTAACCTTTCTAAAAAGAGTAGTTTATAAGCAGCATCGCAAACTGGCTGCCATCGTACCCGAAAACTTCGACAAGCCTGACACCTGAATGGAGGCCAAACTGATTGTATAAGATCACCAGTTATTGGAGAGGGGAAAAAAAACCACTAACAAGAGTAAATACAAACAAGTTGGGATTTTAATAAACTTCAACTACAAAAAAAAAATATGTACAAAATAAAATAAATAGACCACCTCAGAAGCTTCAAATGTGGTTTGAATTGATTTCGTCCATGATCCAAGATAAAGAGTCAATAGTACCAAAAGAGAAAATTCCCAATGTCCTTGCCCTGTTAAAGCTCCTAAAGGCGGACGAATACTGAGGCACGCGAACGTGAGATCTTCATTAAGGAAATGCCAGTGGTGAAATTTTCATGTCATGGCACCAGGAACAAAGTCGTACTGTCTATAAGAGGTGGTAAAACGTCGACGTGCGTATTCTTAGACCCGTGGAATCATCTGGACTACGGATGCTGCAGATTAAAGAAAAAGAAAAATCACCCAGAAAAATGACCAAAAGACAAAAAATTCACTTATATCCCTTAAAATAATATTATGGTGCATAATATAATATAATATGCAAATGTAGAGGTTTTAAAATATGTGACAAAAGCTCTCTATCCTTCTCGCCACACAAATTTGAATACTGAATGTGAACACGAGTGGGGGAACAACAGACTTTTGAGCTCCACAAATAGAACTCGAGCTTGTCATGGAAGGAAGGAATGTAATGAACACGTCTTACGCTTATTTCTTCCTCAGCTTCTTCATGAATGTCACTTCGTCTCTGTTCCTGATTTCATAGCTGAAGACAGAAACATTGGAGAAGGGATACGACATATTACACGACTTCAGTGGCATGATGGAGCTACAGAGAAAATGCAGGGATGTGTGTAAAATAACAAAGATCAACATATGATGTATAATCTGTGCAATGACAATACAAAACTCTAATTTACAGAACCAAAAGTACTTTCTTTACCATTTTTATAATATATATAAATCTCAATGTGCAGCTTGTGTAGCAGTACAGATTTACTGTTCTCTAAAAATAACTCAAAATACAGCCATTTTTGTCTAAATAACTGGCAACAAAAGTGGGTACACATTAGTCATGATCATGTTTTTATCTGCTTGACAGGACCGTACAAATTTGTGTATCTCGTATTAGAGCAGTTCAGATTTGGTGCCTATGAGTACAATTCTCTCAAACTGACCACTGGATGTTCAACATGGCATCTCGTGGTAAAGACTCTCTGAGGATTGTAGAATTAGAATCGTTTCTCTCCACAAAGATGCCGAGACTATAAGAAGATCTAAACTAAAAGACACTAAAACTGAGTTACAGTACAGTAATCAGGGTCCTACAGAGATTTTCTAAGACGGTTTCCACTCAGAACAGGCGTCGCAGGGGTCCATCAAAGAAGTTGTGCATCAGATGCAGAAGCTGCTTTAAAAAACAGACACACGAGTGCTGCAGCATTGCTTTAGAGGTTGCAGAAGTGAAAGGTCCGCTTGTCAATGCTCAGACCATACGGCGCAAGCCGGTTTGCAGGCCGTCATCCCAGAAGGAGCCTCTTCTGAAGCCGCTCACAAGAAATCCTGCAAACAGTTTGCTGAGTAAAACTGTTCAAGATCATGAATTACTGGAACCATGTCCTGTGGTCTGACAAGATAAACTTGTTTGTCTCAGATGGTGTCCAGCATGTGTGACAACGCTTTTCTAAGTACTTAGAAAAAGCATGGTGGTGGTAGCATCATAGTCTGGGGCTGCATGAGTGCTGCTGGTACTGGAAAGCTGTGGTTCATTGCGGGAAACATGGATTCCAACATGTACTGTGACGTTCTGAAGTTTTCCAACATAATAACAACCCCAAACACACCTCCAGGATGACAACTGTCTTGCTGAGGAAGCTGAAGGTGAAGGTGATGGAGTGGCCAAGTATGTCCTGTGGGGCATCCTAAAGTTGAAAGTGGAGAACTAGCCATGTGTCTAACATCCAGCAGCTCTGTGATGTCATTATGGAGGAGTGGAAGAGGATCCCAGCAACAACCTGTGCAGCTCTGGTGAATTCCATTCCCAGGAGGATTAAGGCAGTGCCAGATAACAATGGTGCTCACACAAAACAGTGACACTTTGGACACAGATTTGACGTGTTCATTGAGGGTGTACTCACCAGTAACCAGTTATTTAGACAATAATGATTTTATACGCACATTCACAAACGCACACACAATATGAAGAAAAGTATTGGGACACCTGACTTTTCCAGCCATATGTGTTTCTTTCTCAAACAGGTCCTACAAACTTGGAGTAACATAATTGTATCTTTGGATGCGAGAGCATTTAATATACCCTTCACTTGAACAAGGAGACCCAAACCTGTTCCTGTATGACAATACCCCTGCACAAAGCATACTAGATCTGCTTTACATGGTTTGCACACGAAGCACTTTATGTGGCGAGGACACTTTCTCTGGTCCTTGGCTCTGTGTTCTGTTATGTAGCTCTGTGTTCTGTAATGTAGCTCTATGTTCTGTAATGTAGCTCTATGTTCTGTTATGTAGCTCTGTGTTCTGTAATGTAGCTCTATGTTCTGTTATGTAGCTCTGTGTTCTGTAATGTAGCTCTATGTTCTGTTATGTATCTCTTCGTTCTGTAATGTAGCTCTATGTTCTGTTATGTAGCTCTGTGTTCTGTAATGTAGCTCTATGTTCTGTTATGTATCTCTTCGTTCTGTAATGTAGCTCTATGTTCTGTTATGTAGCTCTGTGTTCTGTAATGTAGCTCTATGTTCTGTTATGTAGCTCTGTGTTCTGTAATGTAGCTCTATGTTCTGTTATGTAGCTCTGCGTTCTGTAATGTAGCTCTATGTTCTGTTATGTAGCTCTGTGTTCTGTAATGTAGCTCTATGTTCTGTTATGTAGCTCTATGTTCTGTAATGTAGCTCTGCATTCTGTTATGTAGCTCTGTGTTCTGTTATGTAGCTCTATGTTCTGTTATGTAGCACTGCGTTCTGTTATGTAGCTCTATGTTCTGTTATGTAGCTCTATGTTCTGTTATGTAGATCTGTGTTCTGTTATGTAGCTCTGCGTTCTGTAGCACTGCGTTCTGTTATGTAGCACTGCGTTCTGTTATGTAGCTCTATGTTCTGTTATGTAGCTCTGTTCTGTAGCTCTGTGTTCTGCTATGTAGCTCTGTGTTCTACTATGTAGCTCTGTGTTCTGTAGTGTAGCTCTATGTTCTGTTATGTAGCTCTGTGTTCTGGTATGTAGCTCTGCGTTCTGCACTGTTTTCCACTTACTCTTTCAGTTTCTTTTTGTCGTCCTCCAACCTTTCCCCGTTAAAAGCCAAGTGAAACGTTCTCCACACGTATCTCCTGGAAAAATCAATTTCTGAATAATAAATCCATTTCCTTCTAGTGGCAAAAACAATTGAATAAAAATCGGCTGCCTTTCCGATACGAGAGACTCACCAGCTGATGTGTTTGATGCCGCCCTCTCGCTGCTGCTTCAGTTCCAAGTAGCGTTGAATGGCCTTCTTCAGATCCAGTACAGTGGCAGACTGCACCACCACAATCGCTGAAGAAAAAAAAAACAGACTTCATCAGTTCCAGCCTCAATTTTGAGTTTTATTATAATCATAAACATTAATAAACTGAAACCGATGGTCAAATAGACGCCATGCAGGCAATCGATTGATGCATGTAAACTTCATTCTTTTGGATTTGGATCTTCTGAACCACCAAGATACATTAGAACCCCTGTCCATTTACTCTCATATAAGCTTGCTGGGCATCTTACTCCAACTCACCCCCCCCTTTCCTGAGCTCCACTCTTCTGGAAAGGCTTTAGTTTTTTTTGTAACATGGATTACATACTGAAAAGTGGCCCATGACCTAATGTTAATTGTGTAACGGCTGTTATCTCTGTTTAAATAACAATTAAATGAGTTTGAAAGGGTTTTATATAATAATAAAATAAACAAAGAGGCAAAAATGAGTCATACAGTATGTACAGTAGCTGAATGAGTCACTGGAGTGGTTCATTTCTGTGATTTTTCAAAAACTGAGACACGTTTTACTTCATGGCCTATCTTGAACTTACGCATGACTTCTCCATCAGCTTTACACACACGGACCGTCATAGCCTGGCCATACTCCAGAGCTATCTGAGAGTTCACCTCCTCCAGGGTCACCTACAGAGAGAGAGAGAGACTTTATTTTTACTTACAAAACTCCTTTAATTTCACAGTTGTGATGTGTTCACTATTCTTATTTCAAATACGATGTGTTTTTTTTCTTTTCCTAACACCTATTTAAAGCAGTAGAATAGGTCAAAGGTAAATAAATAGGTAAAGAGATAGTTAAAAAGTGAAATACAGGGGTGAAAAATGTACTATCATAAGTGAAGGTAGTAAGAAAGATACAAATAAATAGAGAGAGAGAGAGAGAGAGAGAGAGAGAGAGAGAGAGAGAGAGAGAGAGAGAGAGAGAGAGAGAGAGAGAGAAATGCCGAGTTGTTTGGCTTAAACCAATTTGTCCCTTAACACTAAAATTAAAATCAGCTAATAATATTTATTACTGATGATGATGTTAATGATGATGATGTTGTTGATTATGTTTATGTTGAAGATGATTATTATTATTATCCTTGTGCTCCAGAAAATCTGATTACATGCACATTATCAACTTGTGCTGTTAATATAATGAACAGCAGCTACGCTAATTTCTCTCCACTGCTTCTCTTTCTCTCCCCATCCTGAGAAATCTTGAGGTTGCTCCAGCCCCAGTCACAAGATTAAGGACCTTTAAAGAATTAGATGCCGACCCTGAAACACCCCGAACCATCTAGAGACGTAGCAGTGACAATTGGATCCCACTTTATGTGGTGTTTTGACACTGGACCCCCTGGAGTGTTTAAAGGCTCTGGCATGGAGAAGCTGGTGTTGGATCTGTAATGATCACAAATGTTGAGCTATTTTATAAGTTGCTCAGTAGCTCCTAGTTTTATAAACCACACTGACTGTATAAGGCTGTAGAAGGAACATTACTTATAATCTTACACTCCAGTGCTCATGTTAGTTCTCACTCTCCAGTGTTCTGTATTGGTTAAAGTCTATAATCACACTCTTAGTGTCACCCAAATGAGGATGGGTTCCCCTTTTGATTCTGGTTTCTCTCAAGGTTTCTTCCTCATAACATCTAAGGGAGTTTTTCCTCACCACAGTCGCCATGGCTGCTCATCAGGGATAAATACACATCATTCACCTTAACTGTTGATTTCTGTAAAGCTGCTTTGAGACAATGTCTGTTGTGTAAAGACTTGACTTGATTATGTTTATGTTGATGATGTTGGGTTTTCATGTAAAGACCATGTCTAAAATTCACAAACCTGAATCGGCAGGTCACATAAGAGTGGGTCCTGAACAATCAAAGCCAAGCCTTCTTCAAAAATATCCAGGAATTCAGAATGGGGCAAAGCCTCCTCATCCTCCTCTTCATCCTCATCCTCCTTTCTCTGTTCATCATGTACAGTTTCCTCTACGAGTTTGACTTCCATCTCCTGCACACCTTCAATAGTTTCTGTCTTCTCGGTCTTTATCTCACTGCTCATTTTTAAACCCAAATGAACTGATCTGAGAGAAATACTGCAGTATAATTATAACTATAAATTCTGTGTTGACGAAAATAATGAACTAATGAACTGATCCTGTTTACAGTTTGCGCTTGTGGACCCATAAAGCGTGGGTTGTGTGTTGGGGAAGGAAAAGAGGACGGACTTACTTCCGGTTTGTGTTTAGCTGAAACGAGTGGCATATTATATATATATATATATATATATATATATATATATATATATATATATATATATATATATATATATATATATATATAAAAACAGCACCGACCCGTACATTTTAGCTTTCAGTATGATTGTGTGGAAACATTTAAAACTTCACATGGCATCCGGAAACTCGAAACACACGCTAGGGTAAACAGGGATATGAATCTTGGGCGGGGTTTTATTCTGCTCTTCCCTCCCTGTTGTAGTGCACTAACTAGTCTGTGAAAAGCATATTTTCCCTTAAACACATTCATTTGAGATTCAGCCACAAACCCAGAAAAGTCGGCTGTTTCTTTTTTTATGATATCGGTTGAGAACAGCACATACGGATTTTAAAAACAAAGTCAAAAAGTTAAAGGTTAAGTTTTTAAAACATATACTTGAATGCTATATTTATATATAGACCATATATTTAACGATGTCTAAGGAGTTTCGTCATCTGTTGTTTCTGGTCGGACCCAATAAGTCGTTGCACTGGTGTGGTGTAATAGCAGGGTGAATATCAGGACTGAGAGTTGAGTTGCGTTTGCACAGGATACAGAAACATGCTGCTGTTCTGCCCAACATGTGGGAATGTGCTGGTGGTGGAAGAGGGTCAACGATGCTACAGATTCGCCTGCAACACCTGTCCTTACGTACACAACATTACAAGAAAGGTAAGTGCAAAGATCAGACACGCGCGTGTGAGTGAGTGAGTGTGTGTGTGTGTGAGAGAGAGAGACAGACAGACAGACAGAGACAGACAGAGAGAGTGAAAAGATGGAAACACACAGACAGATAAACTGAGAGTAAAAGGTATATACACAAAGGCAGAGACAGACACAGAGAGAGAGAGTAAAAGAGATGGCCAGAGAGAGAGAGAGAGAGAGAGAGGAGGAGAGATTGACACATGCACACAGACAGTTGTGTTAAAAGAGGTTATTAATAAAATGTAACTTGGTGAAATGGCTGAAGTGTGAGCTTGTGTTCTCTTCAGGTCAACAACAGAAAGTATCCCAAACTGAAAGAGGTGGATGATGTTCTTGGAGGCTCTGCTGCCTGGGAAAACGTGGATTCCACTGCAGGTATGTCCAACATATCAAACCTCACAAAACGTTGTGGACATCTGATCTTTTCCAAACTGTGGTCTTGAAGCACACAATTGAGAATGTCTTTGTATTACAATTCATCACTGGAGACCCAAACGCTGCTCCAGCATGATGAAGCTCCCGTGCACAAAGTAAGCTCCATGAACACATTGTGTGTGAGTGGAAGACTTGGAGAGTCCAGCACAGAGCCTGGAACACCTTTCGGATGAACTGGAACACTTGACTGCAGACCCCAGACATCCTCATCCAACATCCTGATCTGATTGCTGTTCTTGTAGCTGGATGATCACAAATCCACCCAGTCATACTTGAATACTAGAGAGGAGCCATTTTAAAGAATTAGGTTTATTATACTAATCAGGTATAACATTATAACCACCTGCCTAATCTTGTGTTGGTCCCCCTTTTGCTGCCCAAACAGTTCTGACCCATTGAGCATTAACGGCATGAACTTCTTCAGCCGTTTGAGCTACAGGAGCTGCAGTTTTGGAGATGCTCTGCCCCAGTTGTCTAGCCATCACAATTTGTCAAACTGGCTCAAATCCTTACGCTCACTCGTTTCTCCTGCTTCTAACACATCAAATTTGAAGATATACTGTATATGGTAATGTGGGTGTGGTGATCAGGTGTCCACATACTTTTGCCCATAGCCTAAAAATAAAATACTAACACTATATAAGTGCAGACTTCCAGCTTAAACCGTGAGCTGAAACTAATGTATAAGCAGGTTAGTTTTCTTTCAAGCCGGCGAATGAGATGTTCTCTGTTCTCTTTAGAACCCTGTCCGAAGTGTGAGCACCCGAGGGCGTATTTCATGCAAATACAGACCAGATCTGCTGATGAGCCCATGACTACGTTCTACAAGTGCTGCAGCCAGCAGTGTGGTCATCGGTGGAGAGACTGATCAGATGTTGATCCCCATAGACCTTCTCAGCTCTCGCCCTGTATTACCCCGTATTCCTCACGTGCACTTTTCCACCCTCCTGAAGGATGCGCAGGATTCCAGGATCCGGTTTGGGAAACCTGCGCTATATAGACTGATCAACTCCGTTTCCACACGGCTGTCTCTCCACACTTTATTAAGGTGAAGGAAGCTGTTGGACAGGAAGATATGGATTTCTTTCGATTTATCTACGTGCTTATTATTTTTATTTTTGAAAAGATACACGACATGATCGGCTTTTCCTTCTGAATCGAAAACTGCCTTAATAAAAAAGTCTCAGCGACACGATCGCTCTCAGAAGAGACGATTCTTTTTATTATTATTATTCTCAGAATAATAATTGTACACAGTCAGGTTTGTTCTTTACATGACAATTCCAGTTCAGAAGGCGTATCATACCACAAACTACTCGTAGCTGTTGGATCTAAACGTGTATAATTCGTGTTATAACACGTGTAATACGTGTATAATTCGGTCTTTCACAGCCACTTTTTGCAAAAGCGTCGGAGGCCTGCGGGGTTCGAACGAAAGTTAAAGGGATACGGCTCAAATTCAGAGGAGCATGCATACCGCTTTCGTATTAGGGTGTTGGCCTGGTGATCGTGCCCGTATAAATACACATGGACGAACTAGACGGTGGTGATGAAGCGCGACGAAACTCGATCCCGCTACGGCGTCATGAGGCGAGTGCAAAATGAAGAGGGAGGGTGGGAATTAAAGCTTCAAACCAGGTGTGCATGGTGGTTGTATTACGTAAAGGAAAAGATAACGTATAGAAAACGTAGATAAGACCTGACGCAAACGATCCCTCCTTCTTCTGATGACGTGTGAGATCACCCGGGTGTTACACGGAGCCTGATCATTTCTTCATGATTGTATGAGAGTAAAATATTTTGTGATTTGACCTTGTAATACTTCTGAAAAATAAATAAATGCAAAGCTTAGTCGTAGTAGAAAGTGCACATCCAGGTACAGCGACAGCACAGAAAACTCATGCTTTGAAACCAGGACGGAGGAGCGTTAAGAATTATTCTTAACATTCACAGTTCGGTAAGACGGCAGACACAGCGATGGACGACGGACATTTCCTTCAAACGTAACGCAGAACCCTATCGAATATTTACCTCATTTGTTACAAACGAGCGGCGATGTGGACGGTTGCATTACATTTTCCTGTAAAACTGAGTGTACCAGGATGCAAACTGCCCCGTGATTGAAGAAAAAAAAAAAAACTTGTTCATAAACATCACTATGAGAATCGGAAACGTGTCGGTGTTCGCTAGTAGGATCCTGCAAATAAAAATGTAGTCCTTGGCCATTGTTTTCACAGACACAGACATGAAAATCTTTCACATTAGCTTGTTAGCATACAGGTACAGAACATAATAGAATTAAATAATTACAAGAAAGGAAAAGAAAAACCTGAAAATTAGATCTGTCGGATCACGTGACTTCATTCGAGAAGCGATCCTTTAAACTGCCACTAAAATCCTAACAGTACTTCCACGACACTATTAATACAAGTCTTCGTTATGTATATAAAATGTACCAACTTGTCATCCCTTCTTCTTAAACATATTCTTTAATCTCGTATCACTAAATCTAAGTCTTAAATAGTTATATATACACAGTACAGACCAAAAGTTTGGACACATCTCATTCAAAGAGTTTTCTTTATTTTCATGACTATGAAAATTGTAGAGTCACACTGAAGGCATCAAAACTATGAATTAACACGTGGAATTATATACATAACAAAAAAGTGTGAAACAACTAAAAAATGTCATATTCTAGGTTCTTCAAAGTAGCCACCTTTTGCTTTGATTACTGCTTTGCACACTCTTGGCATTCTCTTGATGAGCTTCAAGAGGTAGTCACCTGAAATGGTTTTCACTTCACAGGTGTGCCCTGTCAGGTTTAATAAGTGTGATTTCTTGCCTTATAAATGGGGTTGGGACCATCAGTTGTGTTGTGCAGAAGTCAGGTGGATACACAGCTGATAGTCCTACTGAATAGACTGTTAGAATTTGTATTATGGCAAGAAAAAAGCAGCTAAGTACAGAAAAACGAGTGGCCATCATTACTTTTAGAAATGAAGGTCAGTCAGTCCGAAAAATTGGGAAAACTTTGAAAGTGTCCCCAAGTGCAGTCACAAAAACCATCAAGCGCTACAAAGAAACTGGCTCACATGCGGACCGCCCCAGGAAAGGAAGACCAAGAGTCACCTCTGCTGCGGAGGATAAGTTCATCCGAGTCACCAGCCTCAGAAATCGCAGGTTAACAGCAGCTCAGATTAGAGACCAGGTCAATGGCACACAGAGTTCTAGACACATCTCTACAACAACTGTTAAGAGGAGACTGTGTGAATCAGGCCTTCATGGTAGAATATCTGCTAGGAAACCACTGCTAAAGAAAGGCAACAAGCAGAGACTTGTTTGGGCTAAAGAACACAAGGAATGGACATTAGACCAGTGGAAATCTGTGCTTTGGTCTGATGAGTCCAAATTTGAGATCTTTGGTTCCAACCACCGTGTCTTTGTGCGACGCAGAAAAGGTGAACGGATGGACTCTACATGCCTGGTTCCCACCGTGAAGCATGGAGGAGGAGGTGTGATGGTGTGGGGGTGCTTTGCTGATGACACTGTTGGGGATTTATTCAAAATTGAAGGCATACTGAACCAGCATGGCTACCACAGCATCTTGCAGCGGCATGCTACAGTGCCCTCCACAATTATTGGCACCCCTGTTTAAGATGTGGTCGTGGACTTCTAAAAATTCTCCTTTTTTTTAAAACAACATAGAACCCAAATGCAAAAAAAGAGAAAAATCCAACCTTTCATTTAAGTACATAACTTTGGTGGTAAAAAAAATCATACATTTAGAAAAAAACTTGAAATCATGTGTCCTGCAATTATTGGCACCCCTAACAATTCCTCTGAAAAATTTAATTTTTTTTTTTTTATATATTTTCTGTAGTTGCTAAGGTTGGTCAGGGTATCTAGGGACTTTTAATTAGTAATTCATGATTTCCTGTTTCCCTGGGGTATAAATATGACCTGACACAGAGGCCTAATTCTCTTACCCATTTGTCAACATGGCAAAGACAAGAGAACACACCATTCAAGTAAGGCAGATGTGTGTCGACCTCCATAAGTCAGGCAATGGCTACAAGAAAATAGCCACTCGCCTTAACTTGCCGGTATCTACAGTCAGAGGAATCATTAAGAAGTTTAAAACAACTGGAACAGTGACAAACAAGGCTGGAAGAGGTCCCAAGTTTATCTTGCCACAACGCACAGTGAGGAGGATGGTAAGAGAAGTAAAAAAATTTCCCAAGCTCACCGTCACAGAATTGCATCAAAGAGTGGCATCTTGGGGTCACAGAGTCTCAAAACAACCATCAGACGCTCTCTACATGCCAACAAGCTGTTTGGGAGGCATGCAAGGAAAAAGCCTTTTCTCACTAACACTCACAAACGTAAACGCCTGGAGTTTGCTAAGCGGTACTGGGACTTCAACTGGGATCGTGTGCTTTGGTCAGATGAGACTAAGATTGAGCTTTTTGGCAACAAACACTCTAAGTGGGTCTGGCGTAAAACAAAAGATGAGTATGCCGAAAAGCACCTCATGCCCACCGTGAAGTATGGTGGAGGATCTGTGATGCTGTGGGCCTGTTTCTCTTCAAAGGCCCTGGGAACCTTGTTAGGGTGCATGGCATTATGAACGCTTTGAAGTACCAGGATATTTTAAATAAAAACCTGATGGCCTCTGCCAGAAAGCTGAAGATGGGTCGTCATTGGGTCTTTCAGCAGGATAATGATCCAAAACATGTGGCAAAATCTACACAAAAGTGGTTCAGCAGTCACAAACTTAAGGTCCTCCCATGGCCATCTCAGTCCCCAGACCTCAACCCAATCGAAAACCTGTGGGGCGAGCTAAAGAGAAGAGTGCATAAGAGAGGACCCAGGACACTGGATGATCTAGAAAGATTGTGCAAAGAAGAATGGTCAAAAATCCCTCTCTCTGTGTTCTCCAATCTTGTGAAATGTTATAGGAGGAGATTAAGTGCTGTCTTGTTGGCAAAAGGAGGTTGTACAAAGTATTAACATCAGGGGTGCCAATAATTGTGGCACACATGAGTTCAAGTTTTTGTTTTTTTTCTAAATGTGTGATTTTTTTACCACCAAAGTAATGTACTTAAATAAAGGTTGGATTTTCTCTTTTTGCATTTGGGTTCTATGTTGTTTTAAAAAAAAGGAGAATTTTTAGAAGTCCACGACCACATCTTAAACAGGGGTGCCAATAATTGTGGAGGGCACTGTATTCCATCCGGTTTGCGTTTAGTTGGACCATCGTTTATTTTTCAACATGACCCCAAACACACCTCCAGGCTGAGTAAGGGCTATTTGACCAAGAAGGAGAGTGATGGGGTGCTGCGCCAGATGACCTGGCCTCCACAGTCACCGGACCTGAACCCAATCGAGATGGTTTAGGGGTGAGCTGGACCGCAGAGTGAAGACAAAAGGGCCAACAAGTGCCAAGCATCTCTCGGGGAACTCCTTCAAGACTGTTGGAAGACCATTTCAGGTGACTACCTCTTGAAGCTCATCAAGAGAATGCCAAGAGTGTGCAAAGCAGTAATCAAAGCAAAAGGTGGCTACTTTGAAGAACCTAGAATATGACATTTTCAGTTGTTTCACACTTTTTTGTTATGAATATAATTCCATATATAATTTCACGTGTTTGTTAATAGTTTTGAAAATCATGAAAATAAAGAAAACTCTTTGAATGAGAAGGTGTGTCCAAACTTTTGGTCTGTACTGTATGTATATATATATATATATATTATATATATATATATAAAATATACACACACAGTCATTACTGGAGGAATAGGTAGTTAAAAACTAAAGTTAAAACGAAAACCAGCTGGGGAATGAAGCATGAAAAAGAGGAGGGGGGCTGCGGAATCCGTGAGATTGAGCCGTGAGTGCATCCAGGCTGAGCTGTTAGCATAAACGCTTGTATGTGTAGATGTAGCCCTTGCAGTTGGGGCAAGTGTGCGTCACATCCTTAAGATCATCGATCAGACACGGGATCAAGCAGCAGCCGAGATCACAGCTGGGGAAAAAAGAAAAAAAAAAGTCACTAATGGGGCATAAATACAACTTTATAAAACAGTTCAACCACAGCGGGCCTAAATATCTGCACATCACCCCTACACCTGTGTTTACACATCAGATGTCTGGAAAAAAAACAGAGCTGAGATTTGCAAAGAGAAGAAGGTCAGTGAGCAAACACATTATGACCACCTGCCTGATAAAAGGTGTGAAACAAAAAAGGTTTGAGACTCGTGACGTTTCAGCTCAAAGCTCGCCCTTTTGACACGGACATATAAAGTACTTTCTGGTAAACAGAGGTGGCCTCGAAACTTAAGAAGGTTCTGTATGCTCCTTTAATTGGAGAATGAACTAGGCATCAAATCGCACCACTTACCCCACAAAGAAGCAGAACAGACAGAACAGTGTGTTCATGAGGCCTATGTCATGGCTGATTCGTGTGATGATGGCCTGCTGGCAGTGTGGGCATACGGTCTGCACCGGTGCTGACTGGAACATCTCACCCTGCAGCACAGTGACTGTAGCAGCAGAGCCTGTCGGACCAATCATTGTGGCCGTGTGTCCCAAACCCGGGCCGCAGTGGCTGGGCCCTGGAGCAAACTGCCCTGGCATTGGGTGGGGGTAGTGTCCAGGAGCAGGCTGGTAGCCACCTGAAAAACCGCAAAACACACAGGGGAGAAAAACACTTTTTGTACACGCTATTTTTTTTATATCACACTGGCAGATCACAGAAAGGCGAATAAGCAAAACAGTACCATTTCAAACGTTATATTAAAAGGCAACCGCAGAGCCTAAAGACAAGATCAAATTACCATGACTCTAATCTGCCCGTGTGTGGTGTATTTAGAAATGGGCACAGACTCAAATTTCTTGTCTTCTGACCGCATGTGAGGTCTACTGGTTTCAAACCTGTACATTTGTAATTTATTCAGGTACTCAAATTGAACAAATCAGTTTAAAAAAATGGAAACGATCAGACATTCACAAATGAAATAGATCTACTTAATACAGGACAGACTAGAACTGGAAAAGCAATGCAATATCAGAATGCATTTCGTTTACTAAAATTTCACCTTTGCTCATGTGAAAATCAGCTGGTCTGATCATTCACATATCAGATCATTCTGCTCTGTAGAACGCCCATGCTGTTTCCGATAATGTAACGGACGCACAAGTGTGTTTTATGTGTTAGCAGTTTCCATTACTATCTACTACGCTACTACTTTTGTGCTAACAGTCAACGTACAACCCGAACACCTGTTGTTTAATGTGTGCATCAATAACCAGCAGTGTTGTGCTCGTTACTAACAAATAGTAACTAGTTACAGTTACTCGTTACTTCATTCAAAAAGTAACTCAATTACTTTGTTGATTACTTACACCAAAAAGTAATGCGTTACTGTTAAAAGTAACTTTTTAGTAACTTTTTTAAAGAACCTTCTTTAATGTTCTCATTAATGCCCTTTTATGTGTTATGGTCTACAAACACAAAACTGCCTTAAACACAAAGGCCTTCTTTAAACACTATTTTATTAAAGTCAGAGCAGCACAAACTGAATATATCACAAGGATTTCTGAAATAAATAACAAAACATATTCACAATCAAAAACTAAAGTGGCTTCTGCTGTTGTGTTGAGCTCATTTCACAGCTTCAGTATGAAAACTATCAACAATGTAGAACAGAACACAGAGTTAGCTTCTAGCTTCATCGAGGCATGGAGTTTCTGGAGGAGCTTTAACAGATTGGAGTTGCTGTTTATCGCAGTAGTTATGACCTTCGAACCAGTAAGACACAGCTTACATTTGACTTAAAAGTTTTTGTCTTTATAGTCAACTAAAGTGAAATAATGAGCATATTTCCACTTTGAGAAACTCGTCTTGCTCTCGCCTCGACTCGCCATTACTGTCGAACAGACCTGAATATACAGAGACACGCCCACAGTGCGTCTTCTTCGTGTTTACAGTGGTTCATCCTCCAATCCTACAGTGCGTCTCTGTTGTAAGCAGGTTAGACTGTAGTCTACACTTCAGCCCAAATTAATTCATTTAAAAAAGTAACAGGTAACGCACCATACGGTAACGGTAACGGAGTTACTTTATTTTTAAAAGTAACGCATTACAGTATTAGTTACTGTCAAAAGTAACTTCATTACAGTAACGCGTTACTGCCCAACACTGATAACCAGTATACACTGAACAAGTATAACATTATGGCCACCTGCCTAATATTGTGTTGGTCTCCCTTTTGCTCCCCAACAGTTCTGACCCATCAATAACGCTTTAACAGCATTAACTTCTTTAGCAATTTGAGCTACAGGAGCTCGTCTGTTGGATCGTATCACGCGAACCAGCCTTCGCTCCACACGTGTATCAATGTTTTGGAGAAGCTCTGACTCGGTCGTCTAGCCGTTACCGTTTTGCCCTTCTCAAACTCGCTCAAATCCTTACGCTCGCCCATTTTTCCCTCCTTAACACATCAACTTTGAGAAAAAATCACTTGTTGCCTAATATACACCACCCACTAACAGGTGCCTGAGAAAGAGATAATTAGTGTAATTCACTCACTGATCATAACGTTATAATGTCATAATGTTACGCCTTTTCAGCACTTGTATAGGCTACACAAGGATTAACAGTGACTGACCCCTACAGTGCATTACTCCAACGTCACTGCTCATTATTAAAAGATTTTTAATGAGGTGAACATAAGCAATAGAAGGCTTACCATATGAGTGTGGCATGGGCATTGGACCCTCACCTGGCACGTGAGGGGGCAAAAAGCCTGGCTGCATTGAGGCCTCGTAAGGTGGAGGGCCATATTCTGGAGGCAGCGGATGTCCGTGCGGGGGTCCGCTCGTTACCGTGGCTGAGGCTACAGTACAAATTCAAGTAAAACATTAATATTAATAATTATTGAATTCATATTTATTAGGAGAGTAGCATTCAAAATGTAGAGAGTAGGTGAAATGGCAGAAAAAACTCAAGTGTCTGAATACTTTTGTCTATATAGTGTAGCTTTGATGATACCTTTAAATATCAGAGCTTAATGAACAAGCCAGTTAGCATAAGCATTGCATAGCAAATCAAAAAATCACACTGAACTCATAAATATATAATAAAGAAAAAAGATAGAGTTATACCAGACACTGGTGGCTGTCCATTCTTTTCCTCTATAAGAGGAGCACTTGGGCCCCCGGGGTAGGGTGGAGGAGGGTCGCTGGACATACTGTGTTTTAGGGAGCAGACTCAGAATCGAATACGGTTTACCTGGAATCACAAATAGCACATTCGACTCAATCTAAACCTCCAGACTCGGGATAAAACACATCAAAAGTTTAATCCAGTTGAACTGAGAGCTGATGCATAGGCAACATAAAATAAAAGCATTTCTGAACTTTACAGAACACACATGCTGTGTCCCAAATTCAATTCAATTCATTTTAATTTGTATAGCGCTTTTAACAATGAACACTGTCTCAAAGCAGCTTTACACAGATAATGTTGTGATAAAAAATAAATATTTTCTTTATAAGTGTAAGTTTGTCCCTGATGAGTGAGCCGGTGGCGACTGTGGCAAGGAAAAATTCCCCGAGATGGCATACGGAAGAAACCTTGAGAGGAACCAGACTCATGTGGGTTGCACCGAATGTCCATTTATTGCAGATAAACGATGTTGTGGGGTATAGTGATGGTGATCAGAAGCAAAATGTAGCTTACTACCGATTCTAAATAGTGTCCGAGATTGGACTTTGTGTGTCCCAATGTGCAGTATGGGAAAATAAGGATCCCGAAGATGCTTGGATGGTATTTCTGTGACACACAGCTTGTTTCTTTTTCCCTCGCTTTAATTAAGTAATTGGAACTCCCTGCCAGAAATACCATTACATTATAATCTGTCCATGTTTGAATCAATGCCAGTGGGTTTATCTGGTGGTGGTGCAAGGACAAGTCCATCTAAATCATTTATTTACTTCATTTTTAAATAGTGCAGTACTAAGAGTTTCCTACAGAGGAACCAACCAATGAGAAAATACACACTTAAGAAGCATCTGTCTGACAAACACAAAAAGAAAAATTCTATTCTAGACATTTCACCTTGCTGTGACCCTGATTTCTAGTGTTGCGGTGCTGACGACCATGAATCTATAGTCTGGGTCTAGTCACAATCCCTGGTGAAATTTTACTCCACCTTCTGTGTCTCGTTCTCGGCCTACAGAATTCTTTTCGACAGACGAGATCTTCACATCATGTCCATGGACAAGGTGCCTGTAATGTTTTGGTTACACTACAACATGGGAATGTTTGTCTCAGACTGTGGAGTTAAACATAGCAGATAACTTTCACGTGTCTGTGTTCCAAAATACTGTATACTCTAATTTTATAGAAAAATATAACACACAGCTTCTAATAATGTATAATTTATGTTGAATAAATCTAACACACATTGATTTTATTTCACATTAAAAAGAACATCACTTTAGTGGAAACTAGGTCTCTATTTTTATGTAGCATTGATCTGAATTTTTTTTTAACCCCTCATGCACACAAAGCCCTGCCTCGAGAACCTTACTGTATACACAAAGCCCTGCCTCGAGAACCTTACTGTATACACAAAGCCCTGCCTCGAGAACCTTACTGTATACACAAAGCCCTGCCTCGAGAACCTTGCTGTGCACACAAAGCCCTACCTCGAGAACCTTACTGTATACACAAAGCCCTGCCTCGAGAACCTTACTGTATACACAAATTACCGCCTCGAGAACCTTACTGTATACACAAATTACCGCCTCGAGAACCTTACTGTACACACAAAGCCCGCCTCTAGAACCTTACTGTACACACAAAGCCACGCCTCTAGAACCTTACTGTGTACACACAAAGCCACGCCTCTAGAACCTTACTGTATACACAAAGCCCCACCTCTAGAACCTTACTGTCGCCTCAGCGTGTCAGTAAAACACAGTACAGGATTCAGAACACTCAACTTTTCTGGGTATTGAATTAATCGTATATGAGGTGATTCTTGCTATCTTCTTTTAGTTGCTGTGCGGTATGTTGCGTGATGCAGAATGCATGCTGAAAGGCCACTGCTGAATGGTCAGTGCTGAGTGACAGATCGCACAATGTCGAATGGCCACTGGCCAATGACGACTGCTGCTCGGTGGTATGGCCTTTTATACTCTTGATGGAGGACGGTGCACTGTGCTGTCATAGGTAGCTTGTCATTGCTTGGTAAACTGCATGTCTGCCTCTAGTGGTGAAGTGTGGAAATACAACTAAATAAGAATCCTTTCTTACAACACCTGTGAAGAGACTGTATATGAGTTATATTACCAAAAACAATGCATCACATCTTTCTGAATTTTTATTTCAGGAGCACACACATACATAGTGCATAAAGAACCTTGAACCATAAAACTTTCAAGTACCAAAAACCTGAATATAATATTCAAATGTGCAACAAAATAACTAAAAACAATACTCTCTGAAATAAAATAAAAGTGCTGTTAAACTGTTCCAATGGTTAACTCAGTCAAGGTGCTAATATCCTTCTCTCTTTTCCTCACCTCAGGTGAGAGCAGTGCAGCTGTTACTGCAGCCTGTTGCTCCAGAAAACGTTCAACCATGTCATAGGCATAATTCCATCTCGTTGAAACGTCTGTTATAAGTTTGTGCACAGGGAGCTCCAGTAACCTAAGTTTTTCCTGCAAAACATGAAGTCCTGCAGCACTTCTATGGAAATATAGAGTGATGCATCGTACTCGTCCGAGTAACTTCGCAACAGCGGGCAGCTTCAGTGCGTGCTGTGAGGTCAGATTGAGAGTGTGCACTTGGTATGGAGAAAGCCTGTTATTTGGGCAGCGATAACCATATTAGACGCATTGTCTGTGACTAAAGCAGGGTCTTTATCCGTTAAGTTCCATTCGAACGCTACATCACAAAGCGGCTCTGCAAGATTTGCCCCCCGTGTGACTCTCATGAAAGGCTCTAGTTTGGAGCACGTGAGAAGACAAATACCAGTCATCTGTAATGTGATGGGCTGTCAGGGTGACATAGGACTCCGTAGCTCATGATGTCCAGGCATCACAGCTAAGTGCGACTTGTTGAGTTTTGCTTAAACAGTTTTTTTACTTCTGACGCAACCTCGTCATAGATTTTAGACACGACTGTGTCTGCGAAAAGCTTCCTCGATGAAATAACGTACCTCGGTTTCAAAGTATAGATCATATTTCGAAAACCTGCATTTTCCACAATGCTATAAGGTGTGGAAGTGCATGGTAATTTACTCAATGTCACATCCAGAGTTTGTTGAGATGCTGCGGGTTGTTTGGCGGTCAGCCCGAAATTCAGCTCGGGATGGTGTCGAGCAAGGTGGGCTCAAGTTGGTCGTATTGCCACAATATGCTATCACTGTATGGCAGAGTTTGCATACCGTTTTAGTCATGTCCAGCGCAGCTCTTCCCGGCAGTGTGTTTCCACACTTGTGATTTAAAACGTGATTCTTAAAGAGGTTTGCTCCTGCCTCTGCCATGGTTTTGCTTTCTCGCGCCAGCTTAAAACGGATACGACGTCATCTAATACAGACAACAACAAAATACTTTTCGCCCTCTGGAAAAGTAAAAAGTAAAATAATTATATATATTGATTCTGAGGTAAACAAAACGATCTCAAAATCGTTTTAAAAAGAATCGCGATAGTTTGGTGAATCGATTTTTCTACAGTAACTTCAAGTGACTTTTTTTGCTCATTCAGCTTTTTGCTGATTTAAAACTGAGATGAAAGTAGAGGAGTGTAGGGGCGTGTCAAAAAATGACTGACACTAAGCCCATCCAAACACATACATTCATAAGACCATGTAACATATTTGTAGAAAGTCTATAGTTATTATCAATTACCACATTATCAATTTTTTTTATCATTTCCTAATATTTTGCCACATAATTTTTAATAGTAAGAAACTGAAAATATGGACTATCACAGCTTTCATGAACTCAAACATTCTCTGTCTACCATAAGCAAACAGATGTTAGTTTGGAGGGAATAGCCAGGGCTTCTCTGTTGTGTCAGTTATTATCAGAGAGTTTAACACATCTGTACAGATCATTCCTAAAACCTGTACTTGGTGTATCTTTGAATGACTGCACCTCAGCCCCTGATCTCGCCGAACACATATCTTCACAAATAAAGTATTTCCAGAAAAGTGTAGCTTATTATAACACGGGTATGACGAACACACAGACATAATAATGTTATAGAGCAAACTATAGATCTGTAATTGTCAAAGTCCACGCTTGGCCTACACTACATCTGGCATTAGACAATGCTTTCAGAAAAACAGAACACAGTTTGCTTAGTGTATGTACTTTGAGTTCTTCTGCCAGAGGCATTTTAATATCGAGCAAATTACTCAAAATCCCACTACGGTCATCATTCACCACAGATGAAAACCCTGGTTTTCGTACAATTGATTATGTAAACATCTGCTTAGACAGCTGTGGTGCCAACATAACAAAACATTAAATTATAAAACATGCCTTAGACCCCAGCTAGCAAACAGCTCTAGATCAGGAGTCACCAATCACCGGACCATGGACCAGAACCGAGCCATGGTCCATTTAGTAACACAAAGAATAAGCACCTCTTTATTTGTATTTCATTTCCATATAATGGACAGTCACAGTCTGTTTTATATTAAAAAATGACCTGTGCCAAAACCTCTTGTTTCAGTCACAGTTTTTTTCTCTGCATCAATAAATTTAGGCCAGAAGCTAGCTCTAGCAAAGACAACCACAAAACAACATTCTGCAGAGTTTCTTGGAAAAGAAGGAAAGACCAAATGATAAGACTGCAAAGACTGTGAGCAAAAACATGATACAAGCCTGCCAGGTATAATATGTGGCAACCGGCTATCGAATAAAGCCATGAAAAACTGCTTGTTGATGGTGGCTCTAAGAAATAAATTATGCCGAGACAACATTCTTCAAAAAGCACTGACAACCCTGCGTCCAATTCCAGCACCCTAGCAAAGTTATCTGCAGTGACAGCAGCCAAGACCCTTTCTAACAAGCTTCCTAACAAGCTAGGATCAGAGCACAGAGTCAGCCATCATACAGTGTCCCTGGAGGAGAGAGGGTTGAAACCCCCAACATTCTGTCCCAGAGCCCAGAGAGAACCCAGAGCCTCAACCACTGAACCACCAAGACAAAAAAACACACTTTGGGTGTCCCTGTCTCCCATCACCCCTAGATGGCACTGGCTATGATGACCCAGATCCTTAACCGCTGAGCTACCAGTTCCTCCTGAAGATGAGGTCAGAGCACAGGGTCAGTTATGGTATAGTGCACTGGAGCAGGTAGGGTTAAGGGCCCTTGCACAAGGGCCCAACAGTGGCAGTGCTGGGGCTTGAACCCCCAACCTTCTGATTAGTAACCCAGAGGCACTGAACCACCACTGCCATGGTCACCATCTCCATCACCATCTTCCAAAACACGCCTCTTCTGCATTATGGTGAATTGACATACATTATATAGTGGATGTAATAATGACAATAATAATGAAATCATATGATATAAGTAATAATAATAATAATAATAATAATAATAATATAACAAACATATTAGTGTGTTTAGCTACACATGGCACACCCTTTTACCACCTGGATGAAGCTGGTCCTTGGTGGAGCTCTGGAGGATCAGAATGATCAGCCTGCAGGAGGACCAGCATCCTAACCAGTGAGGTAAAGGGAAAAGACCACGCCCACTATAGCATCGATAGCATGACATTATTTCTACTTAGATGCTGAATATACAATATCCATATAGATATTTATTAACTCTATTCATTCGTTTTACCAATAGCTGAGGATCAGCACTTGGGCTGCGTCCCAAATCGTGAACAATATTCACTACTGTGTATTTGAAACGCAGCCACACACGCAACAGCCAACTGATTAACCCTTATAAACAAACGCTGTCAAGAAATTAAAACAACGGTCCGAGTGATAGTTATAATGAACCGTCCAGAAAACGAATCCCGTGCAGTCAGTAATGAATAAATAGATAAATGTATAAATAAATGCGTCAATAAATTAATTAATAACGGTTGTGCTCAGCCTTCTAAGAAACGACGTGAGGCCAATGACAGGGACTAGCTGAGGCTCTGCGTGCACGCGCTCGTCGCTTCGACGGAAAAAAATAATAATAATAACAAAAAAAGACACGATATAGAGAATTATTTTTCGGTTAGAAATAATGATGGCGATAGTGTTGGGTTACCTGAGGTTGATCTCAGCTCGTTTCGGCGTTGTGAAGTTGGAGAAGTCGTTCAGCTGCTAGCCGTTAGCGCCTCTTCAATAACATTCCCTGGGAATGGATTTGACGTAACAACACGCGCGCAACCGCACCACGCACGCACGCGAGCGAGCGAGCGCGCGCGAGCACGCACACGGATAGGGAGACTCACTCTAGAGATGGAGATTCACTCAGTTTTACTATTCGTTAATTCTACACACACGGAGAAATATATTGAGTACTGAAAAATCTCCAACTTGTCCCTTGTCCACTAGGTGTACACCTGACCATCAGACAGTGTGTGTTTCTTCCCCAAACTGCTCCAATAAAGTTTCAAAAGCGTATTGAATATCCTCTCCTTTCACTAAACACTGCTCCAGCAGGCAATGCTCCATGAACACCTCCATGAACACCTGAGGTATTAAGGTTGGAAGAGCTCAAGGTTTATTGAAGTCCTTAGAGGCTTTTCTGAGGTTTTTTGTAGTTTATAAAGGTTTGTTGGGCTTGGTTGATGTCTCTAGAGGTTTTCTAAAGTCTGTAGATGCCTGTAGAGATTTGTTTCAGCTCTGTTGAAGTCTTTAGAGGTTTGCTGAGCTCTTTTCAGGTTTGCTGAGGTCTGTAGAGGTTAAGTGAGGTCTGTATAGGTTTACTAACGTCTGTAGAAGTCTCTAAAGGTTTGCTGAGGTATGTAGATGTTTGCTTGGGTCTGTAGAAATCTCTAGAATTTTTTATTTAAATTTTTTTTTTTTAGATCTGTTGAAGTCTGCTGAGGTCTAAAAGTCCCCAGACCCAAATTGCACCCCAGACCTTCTCACCCACCCAACAGTGCCTGAACTCACTAATGCTCTTATAGCTGAATGATCACAAATCCTTTACAGACACACTTTAAAATATAGTGGAAAGTTTCTCCGAAGAGTTAAGCATCTTATAACAGCAAATCATTGATATTAGTAACTTCACCTTTGAAACAAGCTAAATTACTCTGTTCCATATCTGAACATCGAGTTGACAAACCAAAACTACAGATGTTTAAAGTGAAAGATCTGCTATGCACATATTTTATGTAGCATGTAGGCTTTGATCCATAAAGTGTGTTCAGGTCTAAAACTACACTATTACTGCTAAAAGTTTTTTATAGAAATTTAATGCCATAGAACAACCATAGCTTCAGGGAAAATTCAAATGATCTGCTTCAAAATGGTGCTGTGAGCCAAATTTTCAACATGCAAATGCATTTTTTTATAGACACTGAAATCACGGGCCTCGATAGGTTTGGTAATATTGACAATCGCTGCTCACATATCACCGGGTTTCTGGTGCTGTTTCATACATTTTGCAGAATAATTTCATTACCATTGAAGGGATGCAGGGTTGTCAAATTTAACACACTTTAATTAAGTTACATTTAGATAAAAAATGTGCGATTAAGTTGCGATCAATTACAGGTTAACTCATGACAATCATGCAATTAATTGCGATTAAATATTTGAATTGATTGACAGCCCTAATACAGACAGACAGACAGACAGACAGACAGACAGACAGACAGACAGACAGACAGACAGATAGATGTGCAAAGTCCAAACAAGTGTTTCATAAAAGACAAAGAAATAAAGCAATCTTTTCAAAAGGTCTCTTATAATTAACCAATAGATTTACAGTTTAATGTCAGAAAGTAGACAAACTATTGGATATTTAAAATAAAAAAAAAATTAAAATCTATCCTTTGTAATGGCAGGGCTAAAACCCAGAACCTTGTGGGGAGCTGCTGAGCGGTAAACCAACACATTACCCACTGAGTTATCCTTCCTGACTTTTGCAAGCCGTCAATAAGCATAATGAACCAACATGGCCTCTTTTCCATACTTCAACACCATGTAACTCATATTAAAAGTAGGCCAAACAAGTCTTTGAAAACAGACAAAGAAATAAAGCAATCTTTTCAACAGGTCTCCTTAATTAACAAATAGATTTACAGTTTAATGTCACAAAGTAGATTTTAAAATAAAAAAATAAAAATTACTTCTTGGCAATGCTGGGACTTGAACCCCCAACTACATGGGGACCAGCTGACTGGTAAACAATCACCTTACCCACTTTACCCACCTTACCCACTGAGCTATCACTTCTGAATGCTGCAAGCATGAAAACAGACAAAGAAATAAAGCAGTCTTTTCAACAGGTCTCTTATAATTACCCAATAGATTTACAGTTTAATGTCACAAAGTAGACAAAACGTTGGATTTAAAAATAAAAAATAAAACTATATCCTTTGCAATGGTGCAGCTAGAACCGACAATGCTGTGGGGAGCTATCGATCAGTGAACCAACACCTTAACCACTGAGCTATCATCTCTGACTTCTGCAAACAGTCAGTAAGCCTAATGAACCAACATAGCTTCTTTACCATACTTCAACAACATGTAACTCAAATTAAAAGTAGGCCAAACAAGTCTTTGAAAAAAGACAAAGAAATAAAGCAGTCTTTTCAACTGGTCTCTTATAATTACCCAATAGATTTACAGTTTAATGTCACAAAGTAGATTTTAAAATAAAAATAAAAATAAAACTATATCCTTTGCAATGGCAGGCCTAGAACCCACAACCTTGTGGGGAGCTGCTGAGCGGTAAACCAACACATTACCCACTGAGCTATCATCTCTGACTTCTGCAAACAGTCAGTAAGCCTAATGAACCAACATAGCTTCTTTACCATACTTCAACAACATGTAACTCAAATTAAAAGTAGGCCAAACAAGTCTTTGAAAACAGACAAAGAAATAAAGCAATCTTTTCAACAGGTCTCTTATAATTACCCAATAGATTTACAGTTTAATGTCACAAAGTAGACAAAACGTTGGATTTAAAATAAAAATAAAAATAAAAATAAAACTATATCCTTTGCAATGGCAGGCCTAGAACCCACAACCTTGTGGGGAGCTGCTGAGCGGTAAACCAACACATTACCCACTGAGCTATCATCTCTGACTTCTGCAAACAGTCAGTAAGCCTAATGAACCAACATGGCCTCTTTTCCATACTTCAACACCATGTAACTCATATTAAAAGTAGGCCAAACAAGTCTTTGAAAAAGACAAAGAAATAAAGCAATCTTTTCAACAGGTCTCTTATAATTACCCAATAGATTTACAGTTTAATGTCACAAAGTAGACAAACTGTTGGATTTTAAAATAAAAATAAAACTATATCCTTTGCAATGGCAGGCCTAGAACCCACAACCTTGTGGGGAGCTGCTGAGCGGTAAACCAACACATTACCCACTGAGCTATCACTTCTGAATGCTGCAAGCATGAAAACAGACAAAGAAATAAAGCAGTCTTTTCAACAGGTCTCCTTAATTAACAAATAGATTTACAGTTTAATGTCACAAAGTAGACAAACTGTTGGATTTTAAAATAAAAATAAAAATCTCTCCTTTGCAATGGCAGGCCTAGAACCCACAACCTTGTGGGGAGCTGTTGATCAGTAAACCAACACCTTACCCACTGAGCTATCACTTCTGAATGCTGCAAGCAGTCAATAACCCTAATGAACCAACATAGCTTCTTTACCATACTTCAACAACATGTAACTCAAATTAAAAGTAGGCCAAACAAGTCTTTGAAAACAGACAAAGAAATAAAGCAGTCTTTTCAACAGGTCTCCTTAATTAACAAATAGATTTACAGTTTAATGTCACAAAGTAGATTTTAAAATAAAAATAAAAATCTCTCCTTTGCAATGGCAGGCCTAGAACCCACAACCTTGTGGGGAGCTGTTGATCAGTAAACCAACACCTTACCCACTGAGCTATCATTTCTGACTTGTGCAAGCAGTCAATAACCCTAATGAACCAACATAGCTTCTTTACCATACTTCAACAACATGTAACTCAAATTAAAAGTAGGCCAAACAAGTCTTCGAAAAAAGACAAAGAAATAAAGCAGTCTTTTCAACAGGTCTCTTATAATTACCCAATAGATTTACAGTTTAATGTCACAAAGTAGATTTTAAAATAAAAATAAAAATCTCCTTTGCAATGGCAGGCCTAGAACCCACAACCTTGTGGGGAGCTGTTGATCAGTAAACCAACACATTACCCACTGAGCTATCACTTCTGAATGCTGCAAGCAGTCAATAAGCATAATGAACCAACATGGCCTCTTTTCCATACTTCAACACCATGTAACTCATATTAAAAGTAGGCCAAACAAGTCTTGAAAAAGACAAAGAAATAAAGCAGTCTTTTCAACTGGTCTCTTATAATTCTTATAATTAACCAATAGATTTACAGTTTAATGTCACAAAGTAGACAAACTGTTGGATTTTAAAATAAAAATAAAAATCTCCTTTGCAATGGCAGGCCTAGAACCCACAACCTTGTGGGGAGCTGTTGATCAGTAAACCAACACATTACCCACTGAGCTATCATCTCTGACTTCTGCAAACAGTCAGTAAGCCTAATGAACCAACATGGCCTCTTTTCCATACTTCAACACCATGTAACTCATATTAAAAGTAGGCCAAACAAGTCTTGAAAAAGACAAAGAAATAAAGCAGTCTTTTCAACTGGTCTCTTATAATTCTTATAATTAACCAATAGATTTACAGTTTAATGTCACAAAGTAGACAAACTGTTGGATTTTAAAATAAAAATAAAAATTACTTCTTGGCAATGCTGGGACTTGAACCCCAACTACATGGGGACCAGCTGACTGGTAAACAATCACCTTACCCACTTTACCCACCTTACCCACTGAGCTATCACTTCTGAATGCTGCAAGCATGAAAACAGACAAAGAAATAAAGCAGTCTTTTCAACAGGTCTCTTATAATTACCCAATAGATTTACAGTTTAATGTCACAAAGTAGACAAAACGTTGGATTTTAAAAATAAAAATAAAAATAAAAATCTCCTTTGCAATGGCAGGCCTAGAACCCACAACCTTGTGGGGAGCTGCTGATCAGTAAACCAACACCTTACCCACTGAGTTATCCTTCTGACTTTTGCAAGCAGTCAATAACCCTAATGAACCAACATAGCTTCTTTACCATACTTCAACAACATGTAACTCAAATTAAAAGTAGGCCAAACAAGTCTTGAAAAAGACAAAGAAATAAAGCAATCTTTTCAACAGGTCTCCTTAATTAACAAATAGATTTACAGTTTAATGTCACAAAGTAGATTTTAAAATAAAAATAAAAATTACTTCTTGGCAATGCTGGGACTTGAACCCCAACTACATGGGGACCAGCTGACTGGTAAACAATCACCTTACCCACTTTACCCACCTTACCCACTGAGCTATCACTTCTGAATGCTGCAAGCATGAAAACAGACAAAGAAATAAAGCAATCTTTTCAAAAGGTCTCTTATAATTCTTATAATTAACCAATAGATTTACAGTTTAATGTCACAAAGTAGACAAAACGTTGGATTTAAAAATAAAAAATAAAACTATATCCTTTGCAATGGTGCAGCTAGAACCGACAATGCTGTGGGGAGCTATTGATCAGTGAACCAACACCTTAACCACTGAGCTATCATCTCTGACTTCTGCAAACAGTCAGTAAGCCTAATGAACCAACATAGCTTCTTTACCATACTTCAACAACATGTAACTCAAATTAAAAGTAGGCCAAACAAGTCTTTGAAAAAAGACAAAGAAATAAAGCAGTCTTTTCAACTGGTCTCTTATAATTCTTATAATTAACCAATAGATTTACAGTTTAATGTCACAAAGTAGACAAACTGTTGGATTTTAAAATAAAAAATAAAAATCTCTCCTTTGCAATGGCAGGCCTAGAACCCACAACCTTGTGGGGAGCTGCTGATCAGTAAACCAACACCTTACCCACTGAGCTATCATTTCTGACTTGTGCAAGCAGTCAATAACCCTAATGAACCAACATGGCCTCTTTTCCATACTTCAACACCATGTAACTCATATTAAAAAATATATGAGTATATGTATAAAAAAAGTAGAAACATAATACAGTATGTACAACACAATGTATAAATACCAAAGAAGAAAAGGAGACCACCAATAAGAAGTTACGCAATTAAACATATTGCACATAGGTAATATTGCACGGTTTTAAATTATAGTTATTGCACATATTTGCATTCAAAAACTTTGTTATTGTTATTATTGCTCAGTTAAACAGTAATAACAGTATTTTGGTAACTGGTTCACTGGGAGCAGCTCTGATTGTAAAGTCTAATTGCAGCAGGGAGAAAAGACCGTTTGTATCGCTCCTTCACACACTTAGGGTGTAACAGTCTATCACTGAAGGAGCTGCTCGGAGATTAAACTTTCATACAGGGGGTGAGAGTCGTTCTCCATTAATGATGATAGTTTAGCTACCATGCTCCTTTCTCCCACCTCCTGTACAGTGTCCAGGGGAATCCCCAGGACTGAGATGGTCTTCCTGATCAGCTTGTCCAGTCTCTTCCTGTCTGCAGTAGAGATGCTGCTGCAACAGTAGACCACACCATAGAAGATGTCTGAGACCACCACAGAGTAAAAAAAAAGGTCTTCAGTAGCTCACCCTTTTATTTTTATCAAATTTAACTGCTCTAATACAAGATACAGAAATTTGTATGGTCCTGTCAAGCAGACAAAAACATGAACATGATAAATCGAACATGTGGCTTTGCATGGTTGCACGACGTACGATGTTATCTCTTGGTGTGTACTCACTTGTTGCTAGTTATTTTGACAATAATGGTTGTATGTTGAGTTATTTTTAGTGTTTTAGTGTCTATAATTCATCTAGACATTATGTCACTTTCTAAACGTAATAGTGTAAAATGTATACAACCCATGAAGTTTCCGATCCGCAAATTATTGGAGTTTGACTGTGTGTTTGTGTTTTTGTCTTTGTTTTTTAAATGAAAATTTGTCATTTTTATATAACAAAGCATTTACGGCATTTGGCAGATGCCTTGTCCATATCCAGAGCAACTTACTCTGAGCAGCTGAGCATTAAGAGCCTTGCTCAAAAGCCCAACAGTGGCAGTTATGCCATAACCAATTTGCTATCATCTCCACATCAGCCTGGCCCAAGCCTGGCCCCAGCCTGGCCCTCCAGTTTCCTTAGTCTCCCTAATTAATTGAAACGTATTCAATTTTTAACACAAGGCAAATCAAAGATATACATTTCATTTCACATTTCACTCACTGTAATCATTATTCCTACACAGAATTTCCTTAAATGTGCCTTTTTCACAATACTGTAGGTATAAAGTAGTGTAAACATTAGAGAATTATTCTGTAGTATTATCAGGTATCATTGATATGATATTGGCACCACTTTCAAGCTAATCTTTGTGTTTCTGTAACTGGCCATGTCCTGGCAACTGACCACATTTCAACAATAAAAAAAACTATTTTCCTGTTTGGTAAAGCAAAGACATCACAGAAACTAAACCTAATACTATGTATATGTTAATACTCCATGGATCGATTGTTTCCCAGTTTACATATAGTTGAGGAAAAAATTATCCAGCTCTGGACCAATAACACTTCTGGCAGCCAGTTCTGTAGCCACCATCTGGAATTCATATCACATCCTGTAAAAATGCCAGAGGGGAAAATTATCTTAGAATATTAGATTTTAGATATCTTCTGTGTATGCACATGAAAACCAAGATCTTCTGACAATGTGATAGTTTGATATTTCAGATTTACCCCTCATACATATGCAGTGTACTTTATACAGGGTTTTGTATAGAAGGTTGTATACAGGTTTGAGTTGTTATCAAACATACACAAGCTAATCATATACATGTCAAATAGTTTTTCAGATTTTTTCTGTATGTGGATCATACAAAGATCAAAGCAGTCACCATTATAATTCCTAAATATTAAAAAATTACCCAAACGAGCCAAACAAATTTAATTTCTGTACCTTGGTTCTTAAAACAGAGTTAAACTCTGGTTTTGGACAAAGGTAAAGGTTTTCATTACCATCATAAAATAGATAGTTTTGATATTTTTTGTCTAATCTTTTGCAAAAACACTTCAATAAAAAAATATGTAAATCACAAATGGAGCTTACTATCTGCAATTAAGTGTGTGTGTGTGTGTGTGTGTGTGTGTGGGGGTGTTTTGGTTTGCCGCACGTCATTCTTACTTTGCCAAATGACAAAACCATGTGACCTCCTGCATTGCTTAGATTTGGCTCTAAGTCACCAACAATCAACAACAGAGCAAAAAAATAATAATAATAATTTCACAGACAACATTTACAGACAACCAATGGCCACACATGGTTCACCTAAAGCAGAGGTAGAACTAAAGAGTGTAGGAACTTCTCTTAGAACCCTAAAGCAGGCTTTAGAACGCCTGTTACACCACAGTACACACACTATAGCTAATATGACAAGTAAAAAACACATTTGCCTATAGGCCACATGCCTGCCACTGTTGTCTGTGTTGTGCTGATGGTGCAAATACCCTGATGCAAATGCACTGCTGACATCCTGGCGAGACCTTGTGACACTGTGTCATATATTTTGTTAGCCATTTCCTGTGATAGAGCTGATCAAAATCTCATTCCTGATTCAGGGTTCCTAGCAGGAGTCTACATTGACTGTCCCACACTGATCCTGTAAGCTGGGACACAAAGCACCATCATGACGCTTCATAATTAAAAACAACCACAATGTATACTACAGAAAAATACTGTAATTGAAGTACAAACAAGGAGGTGGTAGTTCAGTTTATAAAATGCTGTATTGAAGCTGCCCCTGCTGGGCCCTTGAGCAAAACCCTTAACCCTCAATTCATAATGGTATCTGTGTATGTAATGCCATAAATGTCAATGCAAATTATCGTTTACATTTAATGCAAAAAGTCAGCTCAATTTAAAGTTAGATGCACATTCTTTTCAACATTCCTGATCCAGGAAGAAGGAAAGTGGCTGTTTCTCTGATTCTAGACTAAATGATTTGTTGCTTGTTTTTTTAATCAGAGAATGAACTACTGCGGGTAGATCCCAGTGCCCAAAACACTTTGTGAGACAAAATCAAGCCATAAAAGCTTCCTGTTCCTCACCAGGCTTACTTATTCCCTTAAGCGTGTTCCTGCTGCCCACTGAGTTAAATGGGCAAGTATAAGAATGCCAGTCTATCAATCAAAAAGCCTTTCTATAAAAAAAATAAATAAAACAGATAGATGTAGATGTAGGGTAACATGATTTCCTATAAGGCCTATATCCTCAGCGATGTAAAGTTACCTTGCAAAGGCTAATTCGGGAGCTCAGTGTTTAAGGCTCTGGTTTACTGATCAGAAGGTCAGGGGTTCAAGCCCTAGCATTACCAAGCTGCCACTCTTGGGCCCATGAGCAAGGCCATTAACCCTATCTGCTCCAGGGGGCGCTGTATCACGGCTGACCCTACAATTTACTTGACATCATTGGGATATGGGAAGAAAGTATTTCACACAGATGTAATGAACATCTGCCAAGTAAAAGCCTCTTTTCTTTTGTTCTTTTTTCATTTTTCTAATTTTCAAACAAAACCACACAAAGTGTTAAAAAAAGCAATTAGTTATCACATAGGAGCAAATTTGATATGTTGTACCTATTTATCCAAGCAGTCATTTTTCCGGGACAAATACAGCATCGTTTTTGTACACAAGCTGAATTAGCATCTAATTTGAATCTTCAGATGGAATCCATTTAACAAATGCTGAATTGAGGGTAGTGTCAAAATAGTAGTGAGTGCAAACTCTATTCGAATCTGCATGAAATATGTGTTGCTTGATACCTATGCAGGAAAAGTCATGCGCACAGCTCTATTGGTCATACCAGTATACCAAGAGTATTCAACATGCATGTACATCTACGCAAGAGCCCACTCTCTGTCACTGCTTATCACATATTGAGGCTGTCATGTCCATCATGATGAGCAACGTTAATTCCATGCCCATATGGAACCCAGAACTAAGACTTTGTGGTTTGCTTTTGAAAGGCAGGATTTCAAAATCTGAGTCCCACCTTGTATCCTCCTTCAGTGTGCATTGAGCGTTCCTGAGATGTATATGGAAACTGCCACATCAAGCTCTTATATGCTCAAACCATTCATGATCTGGCTAATCTCTGAGCAGACATTATGACCCATGAACTCATGCTGAACTAAGACACGATCTCAGCTCTAGAACAGTGGAGAAAGCAGGCTTTTAAACAAACTGTAAGTCATATAAATAAAAAAATTATGCTAAATCAGCCTGGTAGGGCTACAAATGTAATTGTTTTTTTACTTACAATTCCTCCACAGTGAATTAAACATAACTGTGATGTTTGTGCGCTTAGGTAGAGTTCGGTCAAATAAGCGAAATGAGCTTACGTTAGCTACTTGCGTTTATTTTTTGGGGGTGAAAAAGAAAAACCTTTTTATTTCAAATGATCAAAAAAGATGAACAGTAAATATTTGTAATCTCCATATATATTGACCAAAAATATATTGGTTATTTGTCAATCAATCAATTAGCCATTATTGTACAGCCTTCTATACCAGGTGTACTATCATCAAGTCGAATTTTGGGATTGCAAACGACAAACACTGCTTTCAAATATTTAGAAAAACAAAGTATGATAATATTATAAACATTTCAGTGCAAACACTGTCTGGTGGTGGACTGTTTGCTGAATAAGCTCCACTGTGAACAACGAAAAAGAAACTAATAAACCCATACACACGTGCACCTTGAGGTCTGAGTACACATTACATCCAGGAGGTCACTGGATTAAAAAAATAATATATTAATAAAAATTTAAAAAAAACAGTGACGATTTCTGTTCTGTCTCTTAAATGAGAACACATGCTCAGTCTTGATTGCTCATGTTTCTCAGTCTTTCAGTGCTTTATCCACTTTAGGTGCTTTCACTCTGTGGTGTCGCTCCTCATCATGCTTGGAGTTTTTGTCTCATCTCTCGGCCTCCATGGGCTGCTCAGAGGCTGCCTGCTGGCTAACTGCGGTGTGAGAAGGAAGCTGAGCAGCTGCCCAAAGCCCCTGCTGGCTGGAAGGTGGTGTGGGACCAACAGCCCAGTTAATGTAGGGTGGAGGAGAGGTAGCCATAGAAGCAATGGGACTGGCACCGATACTCTCTGAGGCTCGAAGATGGGAGAACATGGCTAGAGCGTCTGGGAAGTTGGGGGGCGTCGCTGGGGTGTTGGCAGGCGTGCACATCTGGTGGAATTAGAAGAGACATGGAGTTAGACATGGAATTGGAACAGCCACATAAACACATCTTTTATCTTAGAGTACAGTTGTGTGTAAAATGGTCGCAGCAGACGAAAGAACATTTTCCACTGGATATACAAACGAATTAAAAACATCGTCTTTGTTTTTTTTGTTTTTTTATGACCTGTCAAGTGCAAAACGCTTTCCTGATACATTTCATTTACTTATTTTCGTGTCGTGGTGCAGACAAAAGTCCACAAAACAGATCTTTTTATACGCCAACATTTCCTTTGTCATAACTGAATGATTTTTATTTGTCTTAATTTTTGGGTTGGCTTATTTCCCTATTTTAAATATAGAAATGTATTACTTATTGACAATAATGTAAAAGAATTGGTTTTGGCAAAAAATAAAAAAGGTTCTCAATGGTGCTCTTAGTCAATGACTTTAAACCTAATGCTAACTAGCATTAGGATTACTTTTGCTACTACTTCCATTAGTACTAATTCTAGTATTAGGAATAGTAGTAGTAGTAATGGCAATATTATAAGCAGTAGTAGTAAATGTATAAATATATTAATTAACGGCAATAATATTCAATATTTTTATTTGTATAGCGCTTTTAACAATGAACATTGTCTCAAAGCAGCTTTACACAGATAATGTGGTGATTAAACGTAAATATGTTCTTTGTAAGTATGTTTGAAATATGAAATAATTGGTTTTGGTAATATGTCTCAGTGGTGCTCTAGTGAACTAGCATTAGGATTAGACTACAGCTAGTCGTAGTACTTTTGCTACTACTTTCATCAGTACTAGATCTATTACTAGAGATAGTAGTAGTAGTAGTAATAGTAGTATTAGCAGTAGGAGTAAATGTATAAATATATTAATAAAATTAAACAATATAAAAAAATTGGTTTTGGCAATAATGTTCTAAATGGTGCTTTTAGTATTTAAGCTAGTGAACTATTTTTAACGTGTGACTCTAAAGCTCCTTTATAAGGCTCTTCGCTCCGGCCAAGGACTTTCTAAATGCAAATGTATTTTAAACTGGTCAAAAAATGAATTTAAGAAAGGAGGAAAAGAGGAAGGCCAAGGAGGAGGTTTCTGGATGTGGTGAGGGAAGACATGCAGGTAGTTGGGTTGAAAGAGGCAGATGTAAAGGACAGGGGGGTATGGAGACGGATGGTCGGCTGTGGTGACCCCTAATGGAAGAAGCCTAAAGAAGAAGAAGGAGAATTCTTATGTATACATTTTATACCCACTCAGGAGCACAAATAAGATGCAAACGTTTTTTTTCCAGAATTTCCAGGTTTTTCATGAATACCAAATCACCCAAAATGTTGGCACGCAAGGTTTACGCACAAATATAAATATATATATATATATATATATATATATATATATATATATATATATATATATATATACTTTGCTACCTGAAACTAAAAAGTGTTTGACGACAAGACACTAGTCAACGAAGCTGATTTGCAAACAGGGACAAACTAACACACAGGGCAAAGAACTCTAGAGCAAAGTGCAAGACAATAAAGAGTCTATAATAAGGTAAAACAAGTGTAATATATTGAGTCTACTCATTCAGACATTATCCTCGGCCTGTCATTCAAAAACAGAAACGCAGAAACACAAAACAAAGCGTGTTCAATCCACTGTGTATGACGGCATATGGAAGACGACTTAGGCAACACCCTCGCTCTAAAAGAGGGCCTCTTTAGAAGGCGAACGCTGTGCTATTTGAGACCGCGACTTCTCTCTGCCTTCCGCTCCCGAGTCACGCGGATCCTTCTTTCAGCAGATTTCAGAAAAAGCTTCTGCTCGACTCGTTTCCCATGCTGGGTCAGGGCAGGGGGGGAAAACCCCAAGCTGATTTATCACTGCTCTGTTCTGAGCCACAGGACACGGGGCTGGCTGCGATTTGTCCCCCAAATATTCTCACAATCTACTTGGAGGAGGAAAAAAAAATAAATAAAAATTATATATATATATATATATATATATATATATATATATATATATATATATATATATATATATATATAAAAGACATGCTAATCAGTTAAATCAGCCACAAAAATGACGCCACTGTTTCGGAGATAAGCGTGGTGCTCGGAGCTGAAAGCACAGGACAGGAAGTCGACAGAAAATGATGACGGATCAGACGAAGAGAGTAGTAATATCTCCATTGTACGTTCTGCTGAACGTTTGCTTACAAGATAAACATCATTTCCATTGGATTTAAGGAAATATATAACAAACTCTCTGTCGAAGTATTGTGATTAAAAATGTCGTATTCTGCATTTATATAACTTTTGTGAAGCCGGTGTCCAGAACAATCAGGATCAACATGTTCTCTCATTTGCCTGGAGTCACCCTCATCCTCCTCCTCCTCCTCTCCACACACACACACACACACACACACACACACACACACACACACACACACAGATAACTGAGATGTATTTACAAACATTTGATTCAAAATCTCTGTCATGGAGATATGGTTTTTTTTTTTACTCCTGGCAGAATTCACTAAAATCAAACCAGAAGCATTTACAAACAAACAAAAGAAAAAGAAAAAGAAAAGAAAGAGAAAAGAAGCATTGTTACTGTTTTTGTTTTGTTGTTGTTTATAAAAACTCACCATTTGATGGCTGTAGGGAATATTTGCTTCCTGAAAAAAGGAGCTAAGGGCAGTCTAGAAAACAACACAAAGATTTCAACATCTTGCAATTGATCAACACACACACACACACACACACACACACACGAGATCGTGTACCCTTTTGTAATCTGCTTTTATTCTTTTGAAGACTTTTTCATTTGAACATTCTGGATATTATAATCTAGAACACGTCCGAGATTACACTTCTAACCACACAGAAGGATCTAAAGGAGCTTGGGTGGACAGCAGGAGATGGAGAATGAGTGGTAGAAGTTGTAACTAGCTCGATCTCCTTCCACCACTGGTGTAGATTACAGGACAGTTAGTAAACAAACATTCAGACCCACCTCGAACTGCCAGTGTGCTGCCTGGAGAAGCTGTTTGGCCTGGTCCGCCGCACAGCCTGCGATCAGAACGAACTGGTTGATCATAACCTGGTGCTTTAGTTCGTCCATGCTACTAAACTAGTTTATTTCTGTTCCTCTCTGGACTCCTTCAAACTCGACGTACTCAGTCATGCTCTTCCCCAGGGTTGCCAGGTCCGCAAAAAACCGCCGCAGTGGACTTTAAAGCAGCCTGGGGGTCAAAACAATAACAGTAAAACAATAACAACAATGAAAAACTTACAAATTATATTATAGTAGTAGTATTAGTATTTATAATACTAATAATATTGTAGTAATCGTAGAATTGTTAATATACTATTATTTGCTACTACCATTCATACTACTGCTACTACCTTTACTAGTAATAAGTGATAAATCGTATTATTATTAATATTAGTATAATACTATTAATAATTCTTCTATTGATTATACTGTTACAATAACAATTAATAGTAGATTGTTTTAGTGATAGTAGTTGTAGTAGTGGTAATAGTTATAGTAGTATACTGTATTATACTATTAGTACTACTACTATTAATATTACTGCTACTACTATCTTTACTAGCAGTACTAGCAATAAACAGTATTATTATTATTATTATTATTATTATTAATTATTATTATTATTATTAGTAGTAGTAGTAGTAGTAGTAGTAGTAGTAGTAGTACTTATAATAGCAGTAGTATTGTATATCGGATGTAGTAATAATCGTAGTGTTAATATTAGTACTGTATTACTACAACAATTCATACTACTGCTACTACTACCATTATTACCAGTGCTAATGATAAATTGTATTATTATTATTATTATTATTATTATTATAAGTAGTAGTAGTAGTAGTAGTAGTGTTGGCAGTGGCAATAGTAGTAGTGTTTATATTAGTAGACTATTATTACTACAAATAATAATACTACAATTAATACTACTGTTATTACAACCATTAATACAAGTACTATCATTGGTGTTTGTGAAAACATTATTATTATTATTATTATTATTATTATTATTATTGTAATTACTGTACTGTAACTAACTAGTATTCACAGTAGTAGTGGTACTAGTGTTGTGGTATTGGTAATAGTAGTAGTGTTAATATAATACTCATTTTTCAGTGGTCCTTCAGCAAATAAAGCTCTTAGTAACAGTACAGAAGTACAGTGGTTCATGTCCCAGCACCACACTGAACCCCATCTGCTTCACAGGTCGTATCATAGCTAACTCTGTGTTCTGACTGCACATTTTTTACATGCTGGGGTATGCAAATAAAAGAATTTTACTGTGCTCTAGTGAATACGTAACAGCAAAAAGTCTTTGATTTCTCCTTAATGTAATAGTAGGAAATTGTAGTAGTGGTAGTAGTAGTAGTAGGATAATATATGGTTATAAATTATAGATTCTTAAGATATAAGTAATATGTAAACTAATTTACTGAGCTAATCGTGTGTATTCTAAGCAGTCACTTAAAAAATTACCTGAATAAAAATGACAGCTCTGGCAACAAAGCTGTACTGGCTGATGCAAAGTGTTTAGCTTTGGCAGTCTGGTGTTCACAGCGCCCCCTGAAGGACCAGAGGATAAATTAGAGCACTGCTAATTCTAAACTAACATTAAGGCCCCCATCAGACCTGGAACTAACATTAACATTAATCAAGACTATGGTCAAATATGGTTTTAATGCATTTCCACACAGTTAAAAGTCCCCATTACCGCTTAGTAGTATGAATCTGATAAAAACAAATTAAGTTGCTTTTATCAGATTTATACTAATAAGCAGTAATGGGGATATAGGCCTTGTTTAGGGGCCCAGAAGTGGTAGATTAGTGTAGGTGTGATCTGATCTCACAACCATCAGATTCAAAGTCCAATGCCTTAACCACAAAGCTGCCACGTCCCATATAACAAACTGTACATGATGAGCAGGTGTCCACATGTTTTTGGCATGTAGTGTTTAGCACAATTAACTGAACAACTCACAATTAACCGAACAACTCATTATTAACTCAAATTTGGTGTAAAAGTAAATTGTTGTTTTTGTTGTTGTCTAAGTCATATAAGTTCAGTATTGAAGAACACAATTAGACTAGGAACACATAAAGTAAATTATTGAGGGACAACCTTTTAGTTCGCCCTGTTTTTGCTTGTGTTTTATCTGAGTTCTTGGGTTTCTTCCTACTTCCCAAAACATCCAGGCAAGGAGATTGTCTAGGTGTGTTTGGTCGTGCAAGTGTTTGTTTGGACAATGAAATTGTGTCTCATTAAAGTTTAATTTTTCTATTTAGTGTTCTGGGATTGGCTCAGTGTTCTCAGAAACCCTGATCAAGATAAACGAATGACTGGAAATAAATTGATGAATGAATGAGTCTATTTCCCAAAACATCCAGGTAAGGAGATTGTGGATGGGGATGTGAGTGTTTGTTGGCTCAAGATGTCCAACAGTGAACTGGAGTCCCATTGGAAATGAATTCTCTGTGGATTGGCTCTGGTTCTACAGATACCCCGATCAGGATAAAACAGAATGACAGAAGATGGACTGATGAATGGACTGGACTGGATGGACTGGATGTTTTTGCTTCCCAAAAACATCCAGGTAAGGAAATTGTGGATGATGGTGTGAGAGTTTCTAGGTACAAAGAGGCCTACAGTGAACTGGTGTACCATCAGAGGTGAATTGTCCTAAATTTTTAGTGGTCCAGGATTTGGTTCTACTGAAACTCTGTAGACAGCAACTGGATTAATAAATTAATGAATGATGCTACACAGAAACCAGGTGTCAAGGTCCTTCACGAATGATGAGAAACATTCCCAGTACCTCACATATAAGAACACACCAATTAACATATTGAATATATTTGTAATCATGTATGAATTCTAGGAGTCAACAATCATATGCATTCACTCAAACATGTCAGTGATAAAAAGCAAAAAAAGAAAAAGAAAAATGTGAAAACCCCCCACAAAAAAGCACCATGCTCTGACTTGCACAAAGAAACCGGAACAAGCGTCCAGCCGATCCCACAATCTGATTGGGCGAGCCTGCGGATCATCAGAACAGCGCGGCCAATCAGATTCACGTTTGTATCCAGCGACCACGTCTGGGTTTGTTGTTGTAGCATGTAGGCGCTTTAGATGATCTAAAATGATCAAAATAACCGACAAACTTTGTTTACAACATTAACGACACTTTTTGGGGGGCTTAAAAAAAATCCTATATTACAGGTAGGTAAGGGAGATCTATCGGAAAGCTACCCGGCACTAATTACATTATCTAGGGACATTTTAGTTTTAGCTTAGCCGGAGTGTTGTTTACCGTCGAGTTAAATACCCATCGCGGGTAGGACAGGGTGGACCAAGTCTATTTATCTGTACAGGGTGTTTTAGAAACTAGTTTATAAGATTATTGGGCCCGTTATTGTGGGAGAATAAAAACAGAAGTATCTTTTAGCCTGCTAGCTAGAATCATCACAGCGCTGAATCATGGGCTCGGTACTCGGCCGAAGGATCGCCGGGGTGGAAGATATCGATATCCAGGCGAATTCCGCCTACAGATTTCCTCCTAAATCTGGTAAGTTTGTTTCCCCAAATCATTTAGATAGTCTTGGATTTAATATCAGTTCTCTAAATCCTACCTGTAAGCCATAGTTCAACGAGATCATTAACAGATCCCCCTATTAAGATCACACTCTGTGCATTACCTGGAGCTTGGACCCTTTTTTTTTATTTTGGATTTCCCTCGTCTATATTGTTGACTGTCAAAGCTTGTTCTCTACATTTCATACTCTAATGTAATTAAGAATGTTATAAAATCTCTATAAACACTGTAATTGGGTTTAGTAGATTTTAATAATAGATCTGTGAGGTTCCTGAACAACTCAAGAACTTTGAGGAAGGATTTGGACTGTAATCAAAAACACTGCTATGATCTGGTGAATTCAGTTTGCATAACAATGGACATTATCCCAAAGCAGCTTTACAAACATAAATAGGTTATAAAATATCAAATTAATTTTGATCACTAATGAGCGAGCCAGTCTTGACTTTGGCAACAACTCCCTGAGATGTTCACATGGAACCATCCTCATCAGAGGTAGGGCGGCTGGAAGGATCAGGTGGATCTGTAAAGGGATGTGATAGAATAAATGCACCGGATTATCATATCCACGATTCATTCAAACCTGGTTACAGCATGAGGATAAGTAAAGGCAGCCCCAGAGCATGATACTGCCACCACCATGCTTCACAATGGTGGGGGTTTTTTTTTTAGGTGAAATGCTGTCCTGGTTATGCAGTAAACATTATGTTTAAAAACATCTACGTTAGCCTCATCAGCCCAAATCACATTTTGCTACGTGCTTTGTGGTGATATGGTATATTATGGTATGGTATGGTACATTATGTTTATAGGAAATAGCTTTTTTTATGGTCAACCCGACACTGTAGAAGAATAGAAGAGATTGTTGTCCTATGCAGAGAGTGAAAAGTATTCACCCTATATTCTTGCATTTGCTTTAACGTTGCTTTAGTATTGCCCCTATTTATAATTTTGTGATGGTTTAACACCCTTATCCAGATCATGCAATTATCTTCTACAAACAACTCAGAGTTGAGGTTTAAGGGCAGTTGAGGGATAATGGCTTTGCTTAGGGGTCCATGATTGGCACCTTGTGGTCAGAAGTCCAACATCTTAACCACTTCCACTGTTGCTTATTGCATTCACGGGGTCCTATTTTGAATCTTATGTTTTGGAAAATCTTTTGTACCCCTGAGGGCTTCAGCAGTGTGAGGACGATGAAGATAATACAAGAGAAACAGCAGATTATGCAGCAGATTTATGGTCACTCTATACCGCACACGGACACTTTATGGACACTTTACACCACACCATACTGCACACGGACACTTTATGGACAACCCACCACTAAAATTGTCTATTGTTTACACTTTGGTACACATTGTTTACTGTTTCACTGTCTACTGCCATAAGGATTTTCTTTGTATATACATTTTTTTCTCTTTGTTTACATACCTATTTTTATATATCCTTTATACCTTATATTTTATTTTATATAGTTTTTATACTTTATTTATCTGCTTTTTTTCTTTCCCCCCACCCTATTCCCCTCTTGCCGGACCGTCGTATAAAGCATTTCACGGCATGTCGTACCCTGTATGAAGATGTATGTGATGAATAAAATTTGATTTGATTTGATTTGATTTGAGATTATTATTTGGGTTGTTACTTTTGGGTTTATTTGATTATTTTTTGGTTTATTACTATATATGTTTTATTTTGGTGTTAATAAGAATCATGCAATTGTTGACCATTGTGTGATAATTGTTACTGTCCATGAGTTTCAATATGACTGTGCTGCTTGACCACATTAAGCGGAAAAAGATGCGAGTTGTGATTTGATCAGGAGTGTGTAGATATTTTATATCTACTCCGGATGCACACTTATGTAAGCTCTTAACTGTTTTAGTGCACTGACAGCTCAGTTCTTCTTCTTTTTCTTCTTTTTTCTTCTTAAAGGGAACTACTTTGCTAGTCACTTCTTCATGGGAGGGGAGAAGTTTGATACCCCTCACCCTGAAGGTTACCTTTTCGGTGAGAATATGGATCTCAATTTCCTAGGCAACCGTCCTGTGCAGGTAGAGAAAAACAAAGCACCCTTTTAAAGCGCTATAGCCATGCTGTCATATTTTCCCATCTGTTGTTTATGAGTCACGACCGTCCCTGTTAACGTCACCGTCTAGTTTCCGTACGTGACCCCGGCACCGCACGAGCCCGTGAAGACTCTGAGAAGCCTCGTGAACATCAGGAAGGACTCCTTGCGCCTCGTCAGGTGCGGAATTTCTTTGAAATATTTATTACTCTGAATATAACTGATAAGTATCAGATGTCTCATTCAGGAGACTAGAATTTCAGTTTCATATAATACACGTAGAAGCGCTACTGACCTGTACTATGTAATGTAAAAAAAAAAAAAAAATTGCCCACATGATGGATGTATTGAATAACGTTTAAGTATGTGATGTATAGATATAAAGATGATGGCGATACACCCACTGAGGAAGGAGACAAACCCAAGTCTTTATACGGAGTGGAGTTTACTTTTGACTCGGATGCCCGAGTAGCCATGACTATCTACTGCCAGGCGTTTGAGGAATTCTCCAACGGAATGGCCGTGTGAGTGTTTTCTCAAATCGTATTTCACGTTTCACATCCATGCATCACCTTATTGGTTAAGGCTCTGGGTTACTGATCGGAAGGTCAGGGGTTCAAACCCCAGTATCGCCAAGCTGCCACTTTTGGGCCCTTGAGCAAGGCCCTTAACCCTCTGACCTCTCACTGTGTTGTAATGTATGTGTGACAAATAAAGGCAATTCTATTCAATTCTCGATCACTAACTGTGTTCAAATGGCAGCATAATCATTCAAATCCAGTCTGCGTTTTCACCCTTTTATGTACAAAGCTGCAGATAATTCCGAAAGAAACCATTTTTTTTTGTTTCAGCCATTTGGTCATGTTTTTTTCATTTCGCCCCAGGCTTAAAATAAATTACATCTGTAAATCTGAGCAATTTCCTAGCTCCTAGCAACAAGCCGTTTCTATGGAAATGGAGCCAGATTTCTATCAAGAAAAGAGAAAAACCTGTGCGTAGGTTTTGGAAATCTTTGATTAATGAGCTACTTAGGTTCTCATTTGTTCCTCCAGATTTCAGTTAATATTTTTTTGTTTTTATAGAGCAGGCATCGAGGAGCACTGCACGCTGGAACGATTCGATCTTCACCGATATGAAATTCCAGTCTACTTATGTGTTTGTGGTTTTAAAAATCAATCTTAATTTCACATTTTGCCTTTTCCTCTTTATTTAGTTATAATCCCAAGAGTCCCGCTATGGTGTCTGAGACGGTGCACTACAAGCGAGGAGTGAGCCAGCAGTTCTCCTTACCCTCCTTCAAGATCAATTTTTCTGAATGGAAGGAGGAAGATGTAAGTGATGCTCTCACTCGCCATCAATGGGGGAAAAAAAATCATTGTGCTCTTCAACATTCATTAGTGTTTGTCTTCTGCACATCTCTTATCTGAATTTAATAAAGGAAAGACACCAGATGCAGTGCCCTCCTCCATTAATATTGGCACCCTTTGGCAAATATAAGCAAGAAGGCTGTAAACAAAAATGTCCTTTTTGTTCAGCAGCCTATTGATCGTTTCTTCTAAAAAAAAAAAAAAAAGAAAATGGCAAATACTTGGCTAACAACAAACAATTTCAAACACTACATATATATATATAAATATAAATCTTTGGTAAATATAGTGCCCCACAAGTATTGGCACCCTTATGAATTTCTTGAGTAAAATATATTTCAAAAATACAGTGCAATTGATATTTAAAATTTGAATTTGTTCATCCATTACTTTATTTTTCACTGGAGTATGTATTTGATTTATATACACAATATATATATATATATATATATATATATATATATATATATATATATATATATATATATATATATATATATAAATTCAGTTGTACAAAATAAATATTGTTTGTTGGACAGAAGAATATAAATGACATGCAAAATGAAATAATTATAATTCTATATGTTGTTGCCAGACACACACTTATTTTCTTGCACAGAGAACGAAAGATCACATAAATAAGCCCCGGGACAGCAGGGCTTAAGTGTATCAGGTTAGTCATTACCCGTCTAGCCCGTCCTCAAACAGTGCAGACGCATAAACCCTAAACCACACCCCCATCATCGGAATAATATTTGGCTACAAAGTGCATGACCTCATCTACAATTGCGTCTCAATCAAAACAAAGACGCTTCACGTACAAGAGTTGTGTGTGTACCATACTTAGACCAAAAATTCGATAAAAGTTATTTATTCCTAATCTTAGATCCCATCCATGATAACTAATCACAACAAGTACAAGGCAACGAAATTCAGTAACATTGGTTTAACGTAACATTGGTGCTGGAAGGTATTTTCAGTAGTAGATAATCTGTAACTACACTGGCGCACTACTGTTCTGTAATCAGCACATTGTAATACACTGATCGCTAGGTTTGTAAGGACACGTTTGTCCTGCATCATTTGGGGATGCATTGTTACACCCCTGATAATGTTCACTAGCTCCATCTAGTGGTAGCTTAGTGCTTTAAGGTTTTGGATCAGAAGGTCATGAGTTCAAATCCTAGCACCAACAAGCTACTAGGGCCCTTGAGCAAGACCCTTCACCCTCCACTGCTCAGTTCTACAAAATTAGCTAATCGTTAGTCTTAAATATGAGACGTTGTCATGAATGTGTATGTAAATGCAATAAAATGACAAAAGTATTAAACGCTGCTCTGACGCCCTTCGATAACTTTGTAACTTGACCATATTACTGGGTGCTATTCAGTATAGACTTTTATTGTTGTTTTATTTTGTAAAACAAACTTTAAACAGTTGTGAGAATCCCAACTACCCAGAGACAAAAAGCCTATAAACTAGGACACGTGCCACTATTTAAAATGGATTGCATGTGCTAACAAGTTGCCTGCCTTCATTTTTATTTTATTTGAACCTGACCGAAAAAGAATCCGAGTCCCATACCCAGTGCACAACCCAGTGCACAACTGCGTAAACAACAAACAAAAGAGTCCCAGTCAAATGATTACCAATGTGAATAGAGAGGAGGAAGAGAGGAGGAATTAGCATGAAGTACACAGATGAGCTAGAAAAAAAAAAAAAAAAAAAAAGGTTTTAGGGTTCATTTGCGTAATTGAGCGGAAAGTAAAATAGTGCTTTTTTTTTTTTTCCTTCATATACGGTATGATATTATACACCGACCGATCAGACATAACATCACATTATGACATTATGAGCGGTGAAGTGAATTACACTGTTTATCTCTTCATTATGGCATCTGTTAGTGAGTGGGATATTATTAAGCAGCAAGTCAACATTTTGTCCTCAAAGTTGACGTGTAAGCAAGAAGCAGGAAAAATGGGCACGCGTAAGGATTTGAGCGACCAAGGGCCAATCTGTGACGTCTAGACGACTGGGTCAGAGCATCTCCAAAACGGCAGCTCTTGTGGGCTGTTGTCTGCAGTGGTCAGTATTTAAGTGTTCCAAGAAAGGAACATTGGTGATCCAGCAACAGGGTCCGATCCAACAGACAAGCACCTGTAGCTCAAATTGCTGTAGATGTTGATGCTGTTAATGCTCGATAAGTTAGAATTTTTTTGACCGCAAAAGGGAGACCAACACAATATTAAGCAGGGGGTCATAATGTTCCGATCCGAGTGTGTGTATATAAATTTATATATAAATAACGAGCCTATTATGTTTCACTGTCATTCCAGCTAAACTTTGATCTGGACAGAGGTGTTTTCCCCATGGTCATCCAGGCCGTAGTGGACGAAGGAGACGGTATGTGGATATGCAGCTGTCTTACGGAATGTTCTGTGTTAGAAATGTCCACGTATGATAGGTGCTAACGGAGGTGTTCTCTTTGCAGATTGTTTGGGACACGCACACGTGCTGTTGGCTGCCTTCGAGAGAGTACGTAGAGCTAAACCAAGATTCGAGACCGTCGTTTTCAGGAGCAGAATGGATATAGACAGGCCCAGAAACAGCATGTTTAGATTAAATAACACATCGTTATGCCGAATTTTCATTTTGATTTGAGGTTGTTTGCATCCAAAACAGTTATAAATAGTATTTAATATACATTTTTTAGTAATTTGTTTAGTAAATATTAAAATACTAAATCGAAAGCAATCGTTTTGGCCTGGAATGATCTGCAAACAGTCTGGAGCAACAGGTTTTTTGAGGCTAATCTTCTTCCTTGTCCATCAATTTGCAGCATGTTGATGGCAGCTTCTCGGTGAAGCCTTTAAAGCAGAAACAAATTGTGAGTAATTGAATGTTTGAGACTGAAAAGAGAATGAGCTCAAATATCGGGGACCAATTTTTAATTTGTTTCCTTGATGTTGATAATGTTGCTGGATGTTTTCAGGTGGATCGGGTCAGTTATCTGCTCCAGGAGATTTACGGCATTGAAAATAAGAACAACCAAGAGACAAAGGTGGGTATAATCAGCATGATTGTTAGGACTGTAGAGTGTATCATTTGCTAATCATAATACAATCAAATCTTATCTATTGCAGTACTGATCTTGCCAAGTGCTGAGTAACAAGCTAGCACTTTATCAGAGGTTAACTGTAGAGAGCTTGTTGGCTTCGCTACAGGAAATGAGAGGCAGGCATTGGTTTCTATCGGCTGTTTTTGTCACAGCTAAATTTTTTTGTTCAACCCAACACTTTTCTGTGTACCCAGCTCTGTTTTTCTCTCTATCCTTGCACTTTTCTCAACAATCAATAACCCAGAATTATATTCATGTGTAAAGTACAAACCAGTGCAGCAACATCGTTGAGTTTATGAGCATGCTGGGACATTGGGTCTGTAACTACATGCACTATATTGCCAAAAGTATTGGGTCACCTGACCTTTCCTGTTATATGTGGTTCTTTTCCAAACTGTTACCACAAAGCTGGAGGCACTCAATTGTTTAGGACTTTGCATTCACTTTAAAAACCCAAACCTGTTTCATGGCAGTGCCCCTGTGCACAAAGTGAGCTCCTTAAAGATCTAGTTTACATGCTTTAGAGAGGAAGATCTTGCTGCTATAGAGCTCTGATCTCATCCCTACTGAACACCTTTGGGATGAATGTGAACGCTGACTGCACCCCAGGTCTTCTCACCTCACCTACATCAGTATCTGCCTTTCATAATACCCTTGTGGGTAATGAACACAAACATTCATAAGCACACTCCAAAACTTCCCAGGAGAGTGGAGGGAATTATAAGAGCAAATTGGCACTAAATGTGGGATGCAATGCTCAAAAATTACATACCGTACTAATGACCAGGTGACCCAATACTTTTGGGAATAAAGTGTATCTTAAATACATAAATAAATATTGGTGAGATATATGGATCCTTTAGTATTTCTAAAAAAGAAATGGAACTTTGATATTATAGTATCGAGTATCCTACCAACCAGATGCTGCTTTTTTCCCCCCTCGATCTAACACTTTATAATGGCGTAACATTAGGAAGAACATGAACTAGGTACCGTATTAATCATCAGTATTATTCATTATATATAATATAGAGATTATTACTTTACTGATAGGTAGATAGTTCAGCTAAGATGAAATGAACACTGCAAAGATGGAGCTCCTCAGACCAATGATTTCTCTAACTGTGTGAAACTACAAGTGTCTACTGTTTCTTTGTAAAATTAATAATTAATTAATTAATTAATGTCAGTAAAAATGGACGTTTTTTTATGGACGCAACATTTCTGGCTTGCTAAATAGACCTCTGGAATGCAGACATCCGAGAGACATGTTTAGAGAGATATGGGCTTTGATATGACTATTAAATAGGGGTGTAACGGTACACCAAACTCACGGTTCGGTACGTACCTCGGATTTTAAGTCGTGTTTCGGGACTATTTCGGTACAGTTCGGGGAAGAAACGCAAAACATTAAGATTGGTGTTTTTTATTAACGCAGTTTATTATTTACATTTGTGAACATCATCAGTTTACATTTTTGAAAAGATTTTAAATGAAATACCTGCTCGTTTAAAAAAAAAACATATAGTTAGTAAAATAGTAAAAATGAAATGAATGCAATACACTTTTTTTTATTCTATTGATAAAATTGTGTAATCTATTAAATAAATAAAAATATATATATATTTTTAAATAAAATTAAATGAATGGAAAAATTCAATTAAATCTTTTTCATTTGTTAGAACCCATAATTGGTAAAACAGATGTGTGTGTGTTTGTTTTACATTTAATGTTACATTGTCTAAAGATTTTTCAGCATACTGTAACAAATGTCTTCATTCCTTCAACCCTTCCTTTATTCATGTCCTTGATATATGAATTTGTCAGGATTTTCTCCTTTTAAAAGAAAAAAATTCTTGAAACCGTACATAAAACGGTAATGAATCTATAGCGCTAGCGTTAGCGATGATCAGGAAGCGGCGTGATTTCGCACATGTGCCAAACAACGCACTACAAACCATATTTCCGGTGCGGAGTGAGCAGCCACAGGGATTGGGATTGTTGTGGATGTTTTCAAGTTTAATAACAATATAAACAATTTAATGCGCTTACAGAGTGAGGTGGAGTCTAAACAAACTTGTGGTCCGCCACTTAAAACGTTCCGGAGGGAACTCAGATTTATGTTCCGCACATAAAAGGATTGCATTCGTGTACCGAACCGAAAGCCGTGTACCGAAAAGTTTTGGTACGAATGCATGTAACGTTACAACTGTGGTACTAAAGCTTCTGTTCGATTTCTTCCTTCAGCCATCGGATGATGAGAACAGTGACAACAGTAACGAGTGTGTGGTGTGTCTGTCGGACCTGCGGGACACACTCATCCTGCCCTGTAGACACCTGTGTCTTTGTAACTCATGCGCAGATACACTGCGCTACCAGGCGAACAACTGCCCCATCTGCAGACTACGTATGTACAAGCGATGCTGTTGTGTTTGGTTATAAAATTGTTAAAGAGTGGTTATATACAGATTGGGAAATGTGTGTGTGTGTGTGTGTAGCATTTCGTGCCCTGCTGCAGATTAGAGCAGTGAGGAAAAAGCCCGGGGCGCTTTCTCCTGTCTCTTTCAGCCCTGTTCTCGCTCAGAGCATGGACCATGACGAGCACTCTGTACGTCTTTTTTTACTCCTTTGCATTTAATAAGGTCTATTGCTATCAAAGTAATAAATGTGCATATGTATGTTTTTTTCATTTAGAGCTCAGACTCGGTTCCTCCAGGCTTTGAACCCATTTCCCTTTTGGAGGCTCTCAATGGCCTCACAGCCATGTCCCCTGGTGTGCCATCAGCCCCGCTGTACGACGAAATCAACTTTTCCGGCAGCCTGAGTGGAGACAGCAGGCAGCTGAGCTCTCCTGAACACTCTGGAGAAAGCAGCCTTCAAAAGAGCAAAGTTAGCAAGTCACCAGACAGGTACCGAGCTTAAAGCCTTTAATTTACAGCAAAGCCACACCTCAAAATGTTGCTTAATAACACCTTTATCGAGTTCCACGTAGCGTATAATCATGTTAAAATAAAGGGATCAGGTATCTGCTGAAGCGTGCCGGATCTGAAAGCTGTTCTCTGACCTCTCCGTAGCACGCTCCGCTCACCTTCATCACCTATTCAGGAGGAAGACGAGGAGAAGCTGTCGGAGATGTCTGACGCACAGGCCCACACCATGCTGTCAAGCAGTCCAGCTCCGACTGAGGTCAGCTTCTCTGTCCAATCAGTGCTGGTTTTTTTCTTTCTGTTTTCTATTCTCACATACAAACCATTCTTTTTTTTTTCCCTTCTCTCTCTCTCTCCATTGTAGGGCACCGGTGCAGAGGATGCTCCTGATTCCCTTTCTCCAGAAGATGGTCAGTGCCACACAGTTGAGTGTGTGTGTGTGTGTGTGTGTGTGTGTGTGTGTGAGTTTAGAGTAGTGGTTAAACAGGCACACACTTCCCAGCCAGAATCAAGTATTCAGACTGACCATGGGATCATTTATATGTATGTTTTGCTTTAACATGCATGCAGTGGTTAATTCCACTTTCAGATTTGGCTTCTTAATATAAAATAATTATTAGTATTTTTATCAAATATGTTTTTCAAACATTTGGACTGTAAAAAAAAAAGCAAAGATAAATTAGAGGATACTTGAAAAATAACAGATAATTGTTTCATTTTCTGCCTTCTGTGAGTGAAAGAAGGAAGAAAGAAAAACTTGAGGGAGGGAGGAAGGAAGAAAGAAAGGAAAAAGAAAGGGAGGCTAGAAGGAAGGGAATAAAAAGTAAGTAAGGAAATAAAGGATGGAAGAAAGAAAAAGAAAGGGTGGAAGGAAGGAAGGAAAAAAGTAAGAAAGGAGGGAAGGAATGAATCAAGGAAGGAAGGAAGGAAAAAAGAAAATGAGAATAATGTTTGAAGGTCAGCTCTGATTGTAGTGCAGCTGTGAGGCTGGTCACTGGTTTGTATGAGTGCACTTGTGGAGATGGTTATGGTGGATACTCTGTCTGGTGCTTGTGTTTGGTGATGGTTGTCTTGTTGGAGTTTGTGATGTGATGTTTGGGTCTGTGCAGAGGACAGGGTGAATTCTGAAGGAGAGATGATGATGACCGATTGCATCAGCGAGCGCAGCAGCCTGACCAAAGCCGAGAGCGACCCACCCGGTGAGCAGCGTTTCTCACTCACACACACGGGAAATTTATTTCTGATGCTGTTTTTCTCCTACTTGCTTGTTTGGCTGTGTGTTTCTGCCATCAACTCATGTCTGTTTTTCAAGCAGCCACCCAGATCACTTTATCTTGCTTTTTGTCAGCTACGCAATGTAACCTGAGTGCTGTATTCTTTTTTTTTTTCTCTCTGTTTCCTGCGTTTGTATTTTTTTTTTCGCTTGCATTCTCTTTTTTTTTGTTTCCTGCGTGGCCTTGAACCTGGCAGCTCTGGGTCCTGATTCCTGCTCTATCGGTATGGAAGAGTAACTCTGGTATGTAGGCCTTTCTGTCTCCTCCGTCTTTATTTTCTTCTCCGAGTCTTTTACAAGCTAAATCATGGTCTTAACATGCCAACATTTTGAAGCCCCTGAATTTACATAATAATGATTCAGAAATTGATGAAAAGCATGACACTGGTGTTTGTTTTTTTTGTTTTTTTTTCCTGCAGGTTTGTCGGGCTCCATGGAGAGTTTGATCACTCGGAGCACAAGCTGCTCTAGCCAGCCGCTGCTCTGTCCCATGAGCACTTTGCACATGGAGGACGACTAAATGGACCTTCATCCTTTTCTCTTCTCCTGACTTTGCCTAATCCTTCAATTCTCCAGTCCTATTCATTCAACCATCAGCAGCTAACCGGTTTCTACATGCTTTTTTTTGTGTGCATTTCTGTTGTTTTATCTGTTCCGTAGCGCGTTTTTATTTATTTTAGCGTAAAACGACGGTCAGAAAATAGGATTTGTTCTCTTTGATCTTAACGTGGAAGAGGCATTAGTGAAGAGTATTACTACAGATTCATCACTAACCGGATACAGTTCACGTTGAAAGCACAATTTTGCAACTTATAGTATAATTATTATTCAATACTATGTTTTCTTTTTTCATATTTTCTTCCATTCATATTTTAACGACTAAATGAAAGCAGTGTTGAATGAGATAGAGATATTAAAGATATTAAATATTACACATCTGTAAACTAAGCGAATTTGATATGAAGACGTGTTTTATAAGTCCTAAAGCGCAATCACTTTTTTTTTTCTCTCACATTTTTCTGAGTGATGGAGGGACCCTTACCTTCTTTGGAAGACGTGCGTACGCGGAAGATCTGCTTTATTTTTTAGCAGTTTTATGACCAAATATATCGCTCCAAGTGCATTCACATCTTTCCCTCGGGCCATAGTCTGTCGAACGAACTCGAGACACTACGTTTTTTTTTTTTTATTATCCATGAATGAAGTCATTCCTCGAACATATGTTCTCGTGAAGGAGAAACGCGGCTCATCACATGTAAGCTGTATTCATTCCGCATCCTGAATCCGAACCCACCACAATGTGCAGTGTCATGCAGCTGCTTTGTAAATGCAGCATTGTGCAGAGAGGCATATGTGCCTTTAAAAACCACATCTGGCTACTTTGTGCTTTGAGCTGTTCAGGGCTTGTGATTAAAGAACACATTCGGAGGCTTGAGAAGTGTGTATTCTTTCAGCTTTCCGCATACAAGCGTGCGGCGAAGTGGCTGGTGTTAACGTTTCTTGGATACTATGCGAATATTTCTAAAATGGTTTACCAGTGTTTTATGACTAAAGCCACAATATTACATTATATAATATTACATTACATATTAATTGTGTGTGCACATGTGACAGCTATCGAGTGCGATCTGACTAGATTTATAATGACTACATTGCTAATCGCTCTGTTAATAAAGTGCATATGCAATATGATAAGTGGCTTTACATGAAGATCAGACGACGCTCTGCATGATGTGTAAATAAAGATGATCTATTTAACACTCCGGTCTCTGAAAGACGATTCATTCTGTCCGTCTGATCATGTGCCATTTCAACTTTGATGATTCGCCGTGCTTTCATCAGGATCCTTTGATTTTATTTGATCTAAACATTGGGTCAGTTGTGGTTTGGAAACTCCACGTTAATATCATCAGTGTAATTCAATGTAATTCGTTACTGTACTCAAGTAACGTTTTTGCGTATCCGTACTTTACTAAAGTTTTTCCATTTGGGGAGACTTTAACTTCACTACATTTCGAAGTCAAATATCGTACTTTTTACTCTATTGCTATTTTGCTAAATTGGCCATTCCTTTTTTATTTATGAAAGCATAATAACTTAGCTGGTGGTGTAGAAACGACTCAGAGTCATGGGTTTTGCTCCTCCAGAATTATCAATCAACAAAAGCCAGAGCTGGTCTGCAGAGCAACTAACTCTCCAGTCTCATTTCCACATATGCTTGGACCACAAATTCATTTCAATACATCCTACTTCTCCATCCATACTGTTCACCCAACATCTGTGTCTAAATTGGGTCCTCCATACTACATGCTATGGTGGTACAGTCATAACACACACATAACAAGCTACAATATTCCATGCATACACTGTATACAACACATGGCACATACCTGTATGTCCATACACCAGAAGAACATTTTAATAGAAGTTATATATATATATATATATATATATATATATATATATATATATATATATATATATATATATATATATATATATATATATATATATATATATACACAGTGCAGACCAAAAGTTTGGACACACCTTCTCATTCAAAGAGTTTTCTTTATTTTCATGACTATGAAAATTGTAGATTCACACTGAAGGCATCAAAACTATGAATTAACACGTGGAATTATATATGGAATTATATACATAACAAAAAAGTGTGAAACAACTGAAAATGTCATATTCTAGGTTCTTCAAAGTAGCCACCTTTTGCTTTGATTACTGCTTTGCACACTCTTGGCATTCTCTTGATGAGTTTCAAGAGGTAGTCACCTAAAATGGTCTTCCAACAGTCTTGAAGGAGTTCCCCGAGAGATGCTTGGCACTTGTTGGCCCTTTTGCCTTCACTCTGCGGTCCAGCTCACCCCTAAACCATCTCGATTGGGTTCAGGTCCGGTGACTGTGGAGGCCAGGTCATCTGGCGCAGCACCCCATCACTCTCCTTCTTGGTCAAATAGCCCTTGATGCCTTTAGTGTGACTCTACAATTTTCATAGTCATGAAAATAAAGAAGACTCTTTGAATGAGAAGGTGTGTCCAAACTTTTGGTCTGTACTGTATATATATAATGTGTGTGAATAACTTTATCCTTCTACACTGGTCAATCACGCATCAAGCCACCAATCAGTGTAGAGAGCGCGCTGTGTTTTGAACTTGTTTTGATTGCTGCTTGGTGGCATCTACTTACTCCAATATACAGTTCAGCATCAGTTTAACAGCAAGCAGAACATTTCGAGAGGAATGGAATGATGGAAGAAACTCCTGACTCGAACTCGCCACAACAACTTATTTGTGTGATTTTTTTCTGAAGTAGTTCAAAGGTTTTGGTCTCATGATTATTTTAATAGACATTAATCCGTGTTTGACTCTTATCATTTTATTAATAGATTAGTGTGCTATGGGTTACATTAGAGTCTTTTCACATAAACTGAGTTGATAAAGCAGAGTCTTGTAATCATAATAAATAGCAATAATAAATCATTGGTTTTTTTTTGGATACTTAAGCACATTTTTAAGGAAAACACTTTTTTAAATATTCATTCAAGTGAAAGTTTAAAGGGAGCACTTTTATTCGAGCAATATTTTACCTACTGTATCTCTAACTCAAGTACATACGAGCTGAATCCTGAGCTTAATTGAGAAATCCAGGAAATAAAGAGCCCTTGAAGCCCTTGTTAACTTATCATATATACGTTTACTGAGCCCATTATCAGGAACACCACTATACCTAATTATTGAGCAACTGAACACTATTTCGCAGATACGAACAAACCTGTACTTAAAGTAAAATTTGTTCAGGGTCGAAAAAATTCAAAATGGAGGTGAGCCACAGCTAGCTAGTCGTGGACCGTAACAAGTCTACATGAGTCGCACTAGACTGAGGCAAATTCATTTTTTAAGTGAATTTTTTTATTACTTAATACGAAATATTGTATACAGTATTTCGATTTGTTTTAGTATATTTTATTGTTTTTTTTTTAATAGTATTTCACATCATTACATTTATGGCATTTAGCATTTATGGCATTTAGCAAAAGCCCTTATCCAGAGTGACGTACAAAAGTGGGAGATATGCGTAGTCAATAACGAACACAGTAACAACTTACAAACAAATTCATTTGGAACATAACTCCTCTGTAAGGTGTGAAGCGTCTGTATTCTCATCTTCACCTGCTCGATTATCGCTGTTGTGGACCAATTACCCCATGGTTTAGCATGTTCCCTGATGCTTGTCTTTGACAATAGTAAATATTGCTAATTTGAGTTACGGCAGTCTTGATGTCAGCTATGGCTATCCTTTTCTGGCCTCTCGTCAAGTCTTTACCACACACACTTTTTCTGCTTTTCCGTGCGAAACGTGTGTGAAACCCACATCAGCAGTTACTAAATTGAAATGCCACAGTTAGGCACATTAAAGATCACATTTTCTTTGCCTTCTAATGCTCTTAAACTGCATCGGTATGATTTTGTGTGCTGTGCTGCTACAGTGTAATTAACTCGAGTGCATAATTGTATGACCTGCAGATATGCATGTGTAGTGAAGCACACTGAACTCATTACACCCCATTATCTTTCATGCTGTTCAAATTAGGCTCACACAGGGATTCGCTTCCTTAATATGCACATACGTCTGAAAAGATTTTTTTTTCTGCAGCTGAATTACTCAATTAAATTACAATTACTATTAAATTAGACAGAATAGCCCACAGCGCTTTATTGCATACTAACCAATTTAATTGTAAAGTTATTCGTCTAAAGCTGTATGCAAAAGTTCACAAACACAGTTTAACACGATGGAAGCTCAGTGGTTAAGGCTCTAGGTTACTGTTCAGAAGGATTGGTGGTTCAAGCCCCCAGTATATCCAAGCTGTTCTCCTTGGGCCCTTGAGCAAGGCCCTTAACCCTCTGTGCTCCGGGGATGCTACATCACGTCTAACCCCAGCTTCCTAAAATTGCTGGTATATGTGAAGAAAGAATTTCACTGTGCTGTACTTGTATATATGACAAGAAAAAAAGCCTTTTCTTTTTCTTGAAAGAAAATAAGTTGTTGACAACAGCCAGGACTTACAGATGTTCTGCTATTACCACAAGCAACAAGTGTACAATTCACTTCAGTTTTACTGTACAGTGCTTTTAACAGTGGCATTTATAACAAAGCAGCTTCACAGAAATAAATAGATTGAGAATTTAAATGCTATGCTTAATTTTAAAGTTTAGGAGAAAGAAAGAAAGAGAAAGAAAAGAGAGGAGTCAGTAAGAAAAAAATGTAATGTGGTACTTTTGAGTCTTTAAATAAAACTGATACAATTGATCAAATTAATTCAATAACATAAAATTAATTTAAGAGTAAATTGCTGTAACATTGATTAAGATGATTTTTAGAGGTGGGGAAAAAAACAGTAACCCAGGAGAAAACCCATATGGAGAATTAAAGCATTTGGAAGATGGCCTAAGAGTGTCTTACGACTATTTATACAACTGAGCAATTGAAGGATAAGGGCCTTGCTCGGAGGCCCAGCAATTAGAGTTTCATGATGATGTGACTTGAACTCATGACCTTCTGGTCCAAAGCTTAACACCTTAAGCCATCAGTTCCCCCAAACAACAGACAATGGAAGAACATGCAGAGGAACTCCATACAGACATTAAGAATGTAGTTTTACCTGAAAACCAGCACCAATACTTTCTCATTGCTGAATTCTTTACTTTGATTGCAACTTTTAAGTTCCTTTCAGTAAACACATTTAGAAATACTAAAATGTGAAGAAAATAGGTGTCAGAGTGAGTATCTTTCCATTTACTTACAGTAGCTACTAACCCTCTTTGCATAAGGGAAATCTCACCCAATCTACTTACCTTTATGTATCTGGGTGCAGGAAGAAACCATCCTGTGAGTGATCCATCAGTCAGGCCTAAAATACTGAAAACTCCCCATTCAGTTAATCCAATCAGTTCAATCTATTAAGTAGTTAATACTATACAATCTGTTTTAGTGTTTATTTGACCCACTGTATGTCTTATACATAAATTTACACTTCGATTTCGTGGCTTCTTGGTTTTTTATGTTTAGTTAAAAAAATTCAATAAACCGTTTACACAAATATAACCTGTTATAACCTGATATTTATCAATCGATTAAACAGAATGAAAGAACTCGGCCAATCTGAGAGTGCAATAACTTATGCAATAATGTCTATATTTACCTGGAGGTCTTATTTTAAGGTTAATCGTGTTACCCAGACAGTTCAGCTGCATTAGTGGCGAGAAAAACAGCTCACCTGACTCCTACGGCTTTTAATCCGCACGTGCGCTCAGGTCTATCCGTTCCTCTTCATAAGACATCGTTTAAGGGGATCAGGACTGGGGTCAGGAGAGGGCATGGTCAGAGAAGTAGGGGCGGGCAAGTGGATTGGACCCCAAGAGAAAAAGTAGGAACAGTTTGAGAGGGTTTGAACAGACAGAGAGTGCGACAAAGAGCAACACTGATGGAACAGAAGGGGTGTATGATAGTGAGCAAACAGGTGAGCTCTTCACCTTTCCTGAAAGCTTTTTACTTAAAGATGCCATTGAGCGTGTCCGGTCCTCGCCGCCAGCGACGCCACACGCTTCCTGCCAGCGAGTTCCGCAACCTCACGCCACAGGATGCCATCAGTGTGTTTGAGATTGAGAGAGAAGGTAAGAGTCGATGCAGAAGGCCCTGATTTATTGCATGGTTTGTACTTTGTCTAACTACAGGTGACATTTGGAAATAAAATTAATTGTTTTTTAATTTTACAACCAGGTAAAAAAAAAAAAAGAAGTATTACCTATTAAACATTTATTTTCATTACCTATTAAAAGATTCTTAGAAGTTCAGAGTAGAGGTCGACTTATATGGGTTTTTCTCTCTATACTGATGCTGATATATGATGCCGATTTTTTTGGCCCATTTTCTTTTTTTCTCCTTCATGCCATAAAACCTAATTCTCAATTAATTAGACGTGATACAGAAAATTGCTTAAATGAAACATTTATTGAACAACACAAGTCTCTCCAATCAGTGCACTGGTTACCATGTTTTTGTACCCATGCCCACCTCTAGCCTAAACTACAGCTGTTTGAAAGCCTGCTAAAAATTTAGCTCCAAAAACTTTCTCTTTCTCTCTCAAATTGTTATTCTCCTTCTCTCTCCAAAAGCAGCATCATATTTAACAAAAGCAATATATAATTCCAGATTAAAAAATAATAAGAAGAACATGAAGCCTGGCCATCAGCTGTTTCTGCATGTCGAGCTCGTTGGCGAGAAAGAGAATCCGATTGGCTATTTAGCTTCTTGCTTTAGAATCCTTTTGAATCAGAGGAGACCAAAAAGCTGTTTGGTAGAGATATCAATCCTAAAATATTAATATTTTCGATACTGGCATTGTATCAAAAGGATCGATTTTAAAATAAATTATTGATCCTCTCTGGGGTTTTTTTTAAACAAGTGAGTTTAGAATATTTTAATATTAATACGCCATAGAGTATGTAAATATTTATAATATCTTCTTCTGCTGTACCACCAGTTACCAATGATGAAGCTTCATGTGACATGTCAAATACATGTGCCAATACCACAAATATGACACCTAAAAGTAAAACACCCTATAGAGCATCGTTTCAGAGCTTCACTTTATACCATACAGATTGTTTCAGATATGAATATATTACAGTATTTTATGTGGAGCAGAATATTACACTGAATGAGTATTGATATTTTAACTAAATATATTTTAAAGTACGATTTTTATTAAAACATTTTATACATATTACATAAAAGCATCGATATCGGTATCGATATCGGCGATACTTGTCTTGGTATCAGATCGAAAAGAAAATTGTTGGTACAGTATCGCCCATCCCTACTGTTCGGATGCCGAATACAGACTACTGCCACCTGCTGGTATGAAAGAGCTAGGCCCACTTACACAAAAGCAGAACAGAATCGCATGGTTTGGTGAGTCTGCCTAATAATTGTCCTAATGTGCAGAACAATCGGCCAATGGCGATTAATAAAAAAATATATATAAAATCAATCGTCGAACTCAGAGTTATATTTAACCTCAAAATTCTCAAAATCCTTCTCTCTCTTAAAGCAGCATCATACTTAAAGTGTAAATTAATAACTTGTGATTATATATATATATATATATATATATATATATATATATATATACATATATATATATATATATATATATATATATATATATACATGCATACACGTGTGTGTCTGTGAAATGGGTTTAGAAGCCTGGACTGAATATTAGAGTTTAAATTATTACAGAAGATTTTTTTATTATTATTTGTTAATAAGTTTTACATAAAATAATTACTCTTAATCCAGCCATGAGAATGATTTTAAGTTGTTCTTATTGTTGTCAATGGAAACGAAAAGAAAAGAAAAGAAAAGAAAAGAAAAGAAAAGAAAAGAAAAGAAAAGAAAATATTTGGAGACAATTGGCTTCATTTCCCTGAATGGAGACTCTCAGGACACCCTGCACATCACTTTACATGTCTTGATGTTGGACACAAATAGGTTCAGAAGGGCCGGGTTAATTTGATTGTGATTAGAGACACTTGAACTCTTGGCTGATCTGGTGATAATCTGTTTGTGTTAGCATATAAAAGCAGGATCATCTCTCTTGTCCTCAGTAACTGAATCCCCTTTCGTCATGCCTGTCTGTATGTAGCTTTCATCTCAGTGTCTGGAGAGTGTCCACTCACGTTGGACGAAGTGCTGAAATTCTTAAGTCAGTGTCCCGAGTTATCCATGGGCTGGTTTGAGGAAGGACAGCTGGTGGGCTTCATTATAGGATCTGGCTGGGATAAAGAAAGACTTGCACAGGTAAAGAATACGTATCAGTGAACAGTCCTCTTGTTTTCACTCTGTCTTGCAATTTTTGAGCTTCATGATGTTTCTTTCAAGAGTTCATGTCTCGCAATAGACTGAGGATTTTCCTTTTTGGGTGAAGATCAAATAAAAATTGTATTGAATTTGTTCATAACAAAATTTACTTTTACACCAAAATAAATAATATTGAATGCATCTTTACATCCTAACAACCTGCTCAAATGCTAAATTATCTATACCTGGCGAACATTCCTCCGTGTGGGGCACCCATAGTTGAGACCCACCTACCATGCCAACAAACCACTCCTCCACCTGGTTAACAGAATCAGGGCCTGTATTATGCTGCCTGCTGCAGGCCTCGTTTGGCTTCCTACAGTGGCTCTACATGTGCCCCAAACAGGAATGTTTTCAGGGTTATGGATAATTTAGCACATGAGCAGGTTGATGGAAGATGTAAAATTCATTCAATAGAATTTAGTTTAGTGTAAAATGGGATAAACTTGATAAATGTAGTTTTATAGAAAAAAATTAAGCTAAAAATGTATTTTACATGCATCTATGAGGGTCCATTATGTTCTTCTTGCTTTAATAAAGTTATATTAACTACATACAAACATTTACACCGAATTAAATAATCATAAATGATTTCATATGCCACCTGTCTGTCTATTCATATAGGAAGCTCTGACACGTCACATACCCAACCCTCCAGCTGTACACATCCACGTGCTATCTGTCCACCGGCACTGTCGCCAGCAAGGCAAAGGCTCCATCCTTCTCTGGCGTTACCTGCAGTATCTACGCTGCCTTCCAGGTCCACGCCGAACGCTGCTCGTGTGCGAGAAGTTTCTCGTACCTTTTTATGAAAAGGCTGGCTTTAAGGACAAAGGGCCCTCAGCGATCACAGTAGGAGCCCTACGCTTCCGAGAGATGGAATATACACTCGCTGGGCTGGCCTACGCGCGGCGTAAAAGCAACTGCTAAAATGCTCCTACCATCCCAATGGTATGTTTTTACAGTAAAGGACAACACTGTACAGATTCTGGGCAGCCACTGAAGGCTCAGGAAAGAAAAAAACTATATCACCCTAATGAGTGCTATCTGAACCAGAGACTGAAATCAATTTGATCTGCATATCAACACAATGCATCCTGACAAGCTGATATTTTCTTAAGATTATGCAAATTAAACATGACCTGCTACAGTTCTTATATCCAATGGCTTGAATAGTTGCTGGCATTGCCTTTAAAAAAAAAAATCTTTAATGCCCCCTTTTACAGCTTTAGTTCTTTTGCAATTACTATTACACAAGTACTGCTGGACTGAAGTAAAGAAAGTATTATAACGATGACTACATAATCATCTTACAATATATTGCCAAAAGTATTGGGTCACCTGGTCATAAGTACGGTATGTGATTTTTGAGCATTGCATTCCACATTTAGTGCCAATTTGCTCTTATAATTCCCTCCACTCTTCTGGGAAGATGTTCCACTACATTTAAGAGTGTGCTTATAAAGCATTCACATTCATCCCAAAGGTGTTCAGAAGGTATGAGATCAAAACTCTATAGCAGACCACTAAAGAGCTTCCTGGCAAAGCATGTAAACCAGATTTCCAAGGAGCTCACCTGGTGCACAGGGGCATTGCCATGCTGGAACAGGTTTGGGTTTCCAAGTTCAAGTGAATGCAAAATTTGATTATAGTGCATCTAAAGACGTCCTGTACAATTAAGTGCCTCCAGCTTTGTGGTAACAGTTTGGAAAAGAACCACATATAGCAGGAAAGGTCAGGTGTCCCAATACTTTTGGCAATATAGTGTATCTTGTTATATACAACCTAAAACTGTTTAGAGGCATTTAAAAAAATAATAAACACTGGAGTACCAAAAACTGGTGATATTTCTTTGGAGAATCTCTGTAGCTAGTACCTGGAGCTGCTAAAAGCTAGCGTGAAACTTACATGCGACCTGAATCAAGCAGCTAATTTTCACACTGTGTAAAGTGCTATTTCATTCGTATGTCTAGTTAGAAAAAGATCTATAGATTTCTGGTAAGCGTATAGAGCTAGTGATCTGCTAGTGATCTGCTAGTGATCTGCTAGTGATCTGCTAATAAAGCTAACAAACAATTCCTTTTAATTTAGCGCTTAGCGCTTCCCATGTGACCCAAACAAACAATGCTGTACAGAGGGTACCACTGTCACTTGTTAGTGTGAACACACGGTGTGACTCATTGTAATTTGTACATTGTCATTTTATTGTATTTCTTTATTTTGTTATTCATTTGTGTTTATTTCTTATTTTCAAAGATAACACCAGATATGAATCACATGATATGTATGACTATTGGTACTGTAAATAAATTGTTATATTGTACTATTAGTTTCCAGTTTCTTCTGAATAAAATCCATCGATTCAACCATTTGAGCGTTTCAAACCTAAGTGTTTTGTGTATTTTACATTTATATTCATGGCATTTGGTAGATGCCCTTATCCAGAACGACTTCTCTAATAATCTCACTTATACAACTGAGAAATTGAAGGTTAAGGGCCTTGCTCAGGGGCCCAAAAGTGACAGCTTTGTGGTGCTGGGATTTAAACTTACAACCTACCGATTAAATTTTTTTCAAGACTTTAACCACTGAGCTCCCACACTTTAAGATATTAACAACCATAATTTAAAAAATGCAGCAAAACTACTAACAGTAATAAAATGTAGAAACTTCTTGTATGTCCTAAAATTAGATCTGCATCAAATTGAATTAGGCTTTTTATTGTTGTAATGTTCTTATAAATTAAATAAAAGGGAAATTACCTATTTTTTAATGTAACAACTGTTACTGTATAAGTAGAAACCTACAGTATGTTTGTTTATTTTATTTGTATTGCGCTTTTCACAATGGACATTGTCTCAAAGGAGCTTTTACAGAACATAAGAATGAAAGTGAATTATGTGTATTTATCTGTGATGAGAAAGCCTGGGGCGTAAACATAAACTGCAAGTCCCCCAAAAATACTTTGTGGTTTAAAGCATATTGTGAAGTAGAATTTCCTGTAGAAAACGTCACGGTTGATTGATGGTGCGAAAGTTGTCACCCGGCGTGCTCTGTTGTCTGTACAAAGGCTGAGATGCAAAACAACGAGGGATTCGTCAAGTGTCTATGTTCACGGTTATTTTTAGACAGGGAGGGGTCAGTTACGTCACGTGACATTACCCAGCAATCAACGAGCGCAGTAGAGCGAAGCAGCGATGCACTGAAAAACTATACAAAATTAATTTACGGAATGAAATCAGAACAGAATATACCTCAGAGACATCGTTAAATATTTCAATTCCTGCTGCCAAGATGCTCCTCTGTCGTTTACTTGGAAAGTAAAACTTAAATCTGTCACAGGGGGTTGAATTTATTCACGCATGTAAAAATATTTATTAAACGTTTCTTTCTATTCACGTTTTTATTTACAGCATTATCATAATAGGCTGTATATTAACTTAAAAAACAGTAGTTCTATGTAAAGTCATACATTGAGCACCCCTATAAAACTAAAATGGCATGATCCTTGAATCCTTGTAGATCCTTGTAAAACTTAAATCTGTCACAGGGGGTTAAATTTATTCACGCATGTAAAAATATTTATTAAACGTTTCTTTCTTTTCACGTTTTTATTTACAGTATTATCATAATACGCTGTATATTAACTTCAAAAAAAAAACGGTAGTTCTATGTAAATTCAGACACTGAGCACCCCCATATAACCAAAATGGCATGATCCATGTTTTGTAACACCTTTGCAAAGATTCAGCTGTGAGATTGGTAGTTTAATCAGGCTCCTCCTATCGAAGCATGGAATCCGGGAAAAATACTTACTTATGTTACACTTCTTTATTTGTTTTAGATTCAAAAACTGACAACCAATAAAAAGCCAGACAACAGAATGAAGTGAAGATTGTTTAAAGCTGTATTTTGTAAAAAGTAAAATGAGAGGGTAGCTAAAACACGACCCTTTTTTTATAGAATATTTTATCATTACTCCATTTGAAGCAGTACACAAATAAAAGAATAACATTTGAGTGCTTAACACGTAACCAAAATATGGTAGTTTTTTTGTTGTTTTGTTTTTTTTTAAACCAAGGCACTGGTGGTACAGATTGTTTTTCTGTCCCTGGAACAGCTATGTGAACAATGGTAAAACTTTTTTTGCCTGATTTCGTGGCATGATAAAATATGAAAAGTAAAAAATAACACATCTAGTTATATCTATTCTTCTGTTTGTGTTGTACCAGTGCTTATACTTTCTCACCGTCTCGGAGACTATTATGTATTCGAGAGGCGGTTTGGGCTACCGTCCCTGTTTCACAGACGACCAACAACGAACAAGCAAAAAAAAAAAAAAAAACTAGTGGAGGACAAGGTTGAACATTCTTGAGTAAGCGTTCTTAACGTTCATCCGAGTGGTCAAAGTTGGTGTTTCAATGTACAGTAAAAGAGTAAAAAACATAGCACAAGCATCAACCATGATGCCATCATCTATGTGTCAGGGGGAGCAGGGAGAGCAAGGCAGTCCCTTCCATCCTCCAATGAAATCCCCAAAAGCCCTGCCTTGGCTTCCTCACAGCTGTGTCAATGGAGATGGGCATTCAGGTCATACTTCTCACAAAACTTGTCTGTCAAGGGAATGCAGGTGAGCAGCTCGCACCACTCACACTTAATGGGATAGACATAAAAGAGCACCACGAAACCAGAGAAGATGCCCACAAAGAGCGTGAGCGAGACGAGGATCTGGCAGCGCTTTCGGTACATGTCCATGCGGCCGAAGCTGATGTAGGGCAGGAAAGCAAACGACAGGAAGAAACCTGACACAAAGCCGCAGATGTGGGCGAAGTTGTCGATCCAAGGCAGCAGGCCGAAGGCGAAGAGGAACAGCACCACACACAGCAATTTAGCAAATGCCCGCCATGGTTGTGCTAGGATCTGCCAGCTCTGGAAGAGTTCCACAAAAAGGCAGGCCAGGATGCCAAACTGCGAGCCTGCAGGACCAACCTGGGTAAAGAGAGAGGGTATCAGAACCGACCCAAAAAGCACACCTATATAAATACACAATTCCTTTTTATTTAGCATGAGAGGTACAGAAGGTGTGTAGTGTGCACCTCGGCTCTGTAAGGCAGGAAGATGGCACTGGCCAGGTTCCCCGTGATCCCACTAACGATGTAGATGATGGAGATACGCAGCCAACCAGCCAACTTCTCTATATCTCTCAAGATTGTCATTTGAAATATCACCGAAACGAGGCAGTGCAAAATCCTAGAAAAAAAGAAATACATTTCATTTCTCTTAAAATTTTTTGACAAACCTCTGCCTCGATTTGGGAATTTAAGCTCAACGCCTGCACTTTACTACTCCAGGAAGTGTTTCCAAATACGTATTTGTGTTGCAGTTACTTACTGACTTCATTATATAGAATGACGTCAACGACGTTCCTCTTACAGGATAACATGCCTCCTTTAACCACTAATCTCATCGCTTGGTGCATCGAATCAGTTTATTCTGAGAAATTCTATGAGCTGCTTCAGATGGTCAATATTTATCACTATAACCAATACGTGCAGCCATGAAAGTGCACTTTGTTAATAAGGATGACAAACGTGCTCGAAGCAAAGTCTGAAACGGCTTAACAAGCTGCGGATATCAGAGGCACGTGCAAGCGGGCGAATCTGTAAAACGTGCTTCGGAATAAGGAAATCAGGAGAGCTCTGAACCCAGCAAGTGAGCACTTTGTTAATTAATGTCCAGACTCAGAACACTGCATCTCTTTAAAGAATTAGAGTCAGCTGTTTCTCAAAACAGATAAGACAAACCTGCTGACTTCTTACAGATCACCAGGACATACAATATGAAAAGAAACTTCACTTTACTCTTTGCGTAATTACTCCCAGGTCAATGTTTTCTGAATCGATATTAAACTATCATAATACCAAAAAAGTGTAAACAAATCAAGTGAGCAAATATTCCTGTTGACCTAAAATATAACAAGAACTGAACATGATAACCCTGTAAATTAACCATTGAGTCATATAAATAGGATTATCTTATTTTATTTAAGAAAAACTACAATTGTATTTTGTTTTTACATGAAAATGCATTTATTTATTGAAAATTATTCATTACAATTTCTTTATGTATTATCTTTTTTATTAAAAAAACTGTATTCTGTTTTTACATTAAAAATATATTTATTTTTGAAAATTATGTATTACATTTGTTTTAGGTATTATCTTTTTTATAAAAAAAAAAAAAATTGTATTCTGTTTTTACATAAAAATGTATTTATTTATTGAAAATTATTGATAAATTGATTTTTATGTATTATCTTTTTTTCTTATTTTTTTTTCTTATTATTTATTTTATATTTTTTATTTATTATCATTTATTACAATTTAAAGCAAAAAAAGTATTTTTTATTTTTATTCTTTATTTTTTAATACCAGAACACTAGAAAGATCAAAATCTAGACTGTACAGGTAAAAAAACCTGAAAGTGCAGTACAGGTAAATTTATAGACATGTGAATTAGAACCTTAAAAAAGGAAATACAGCAAAAGCTCATACGGTGATGAAACTCACCCAGCATGTAAAAAAGAGAGAGCCATAAGCGATAGAACTGGTCAGGTTTCTCTGGGTTCAGGAAAGGCAGCAGGCCACAAACATCATCCATACAGTGTACCTGGTGTTAACAAGGGAAAGAGCAAAAACAATATTGACTAGTCATCTACTATTATAGAAGATATCTTCATTATGGGGTCGATGAAAAGACCTTGGTTGACCCAGGCCAGATTAATGTGGCCTTTACAAGCAATGGTTTCACTTAATCTGTAGTAGAATTATGTAACTGAAGTGACTAATACAATCAGTCTTATTAAACTAAAAGTACAGTGGGCATAAAGGGGACATGAGGACAAGGTTCAGAGCATTGAAAGGCTTGGAGGCTGCTTTGCTTTAATACCTATTCTAAATTCATTATGTGCTTAATGTGAAAATGTAATTACGAAGACGTTTCTTCATAGTTTACGTAATAGGCGAGAGATGATCCCCCAAAGCCATGCTACGAGATACAAAACATTCCGTTTTAAATCGTAATGCATTTATTTTGTGAGGAAACAAATGCAGTATTTATAGAACAAGACTGTCAAACACCACATGAGCATTTTTGTGGGGACATTTTTTTTTAAATGTCTGAATTGAAGATGTGCTTTTAAATTAGAAAAGGATGTTTCTAGGCAAAAGAGAACCCATTAAAAGGTACGCATTAATAATAAAACATTTCAAATCATTGGATAGAAGCTGCTGTAATGTGAAACATTATTAGCCCATTTGGATGATTTTTCCTGTTTGGAAACTACTTGTCAGATGTGGTATAAGAACAGAGATGTGGAGCTGAGATCTGCTCTAGCTGATGGGGTCTACAGGGGGAAAAAAAGCAAACCAGGATTTATAACATAAGGCTTTGGTATGTTCATTTTGGTCTGTCATTAATGTTAATTTAATCTTAGTGCAGTGGTCATTAATGTACTTCATGGCAACATAATCAATATGGAAAGATTGTTTAATGGTTGATAATCCCAGATCGCTGTCTTCAGGACTCCTATTTCTGGATAATATGGAAATAGGGAGTATTAGTGTACTAATGCAACCTTGTGCATGAATGTGCTAGCTCAGTGTGAAAGATGTTGGACTTCTAATCAGAAGGCTGTGAGTTCAAATCTCAGCACTGCCAAGCTGCCACTACTGGGCCTTTAAACCTCAATTGCAGAGATTTATATATATCTTCTTCTTCTTCTTTCGGCTTCTTCCATTAGGGGTCACCACAGCGGATCATCCGTCTCCATACCCCCCTGTCCTCTACATATGTAGGTACAGGAAAGGGCTCAGAGCCGATCCTTGATGCAATCCAACCTCCACCTTGAACCAGTCTGTCGTTCCTACTGCAGCAAAGTTTTATATATAACATATAAAATATATATTTATATATAACAGGAGCTTTGAGGATGGATTTGGACTGTAGTTAATGTCAACAGTCTGCTACACTGACTCAAGACTACAGTTTGCATTTGATCACCATCACTGCGCACCTCAACATCGTTTAGCTGTGATAAATGGACATTGGTGCCACCCAGATGAGGATGGGTTTCCTCTTGAGTCTGCTTCCTCTAAAGGTTTCTTCCATATGCCGTCTCCTAGAGTTTTTTCTTGCCACAGTCGACATCAGGGACAAACTTACACTTATAAAGAACATTCCTATTCATTTTTTTTCACTGCATTATCTGTGTAAAGCTGCTTTGAGAGGATGTTCATTGTTAAAAGCGCTATACAAATAAACATTAATTGAAAATATAAGAAAATTATAAGTATGTTTTAGTTAAGAGCATCTGCCAAATTTTCCAAATGTAAATGCAGGCTGAATAAAATATTAAGACTACTGTTTAAGCATATGTTGGACTATTGGGTTAGTATGTTTCGAAGGCAGGTCACTTTTAATTCTCTTGACTCATCTACCACTGGTGCTGCCACCTAGTGTGTAAAAAGAGTTACAGCTTTTAATAGTTACACAAAAATATTGCAATACATCATGTGTGCATCTTTTGTCTTTGTATTGTAATATTCAAGACACTAATATCCGGTCTGATGCCTATTGTGTAAACATCCTAAAAACTGCATTCAAATATATTATTTAAAAATTGTCTATAATACACATACGTGTATATTTACTAAATACTAAAACGTTTATATTTACAGGAAACCTCCTGTTTGCTTAAAAAGAATCTATGCATTAAATACAAGATTAAGTGCATCAATGTCACATGGAAATACTGCTTACTTGTGAACACAGTGTTGCTTCTTCATGGAAAGAGCCTTTCATGAAGTCACAGTATTCCCGTGATGTGATCTCACACCTGCAAAGTGAGCAGCAAGTCGGTGACAATAAAACAAACAAACTCTAATGCTTTTTCTATTTCTTATACAGCTTTCAATATACATTACCCAAATCACTAATAACTAAACATGTGTGCATTCAAAAAAAGTGATCTACACAGCAAATCATCCTTAAAATCAGGCAGAAACGATTGGTGATGCTCCTGATCATTAACTTGTCCCAAAAGTTACTCATCCACACAAAAAGATGTTTCTTCTTAAATTTAAAACCAAGGCACGAGATGAATTTAAAAAACTGGAGAAGAAAACACTAAAAGCTTCAGTTTAAATACAGAAAAGGCGCAATCCTACATCTTATCGTATAACTTTATCTTTGTGTGTGATTTAGAGTGGGACAATTTGAGATCCAAAGACCTGTATATATAAAATAACATAAAAATTAACCGCTATTTTTACCCAATTTTGCACTGTAAGCATCAATGACAGATTTACATTGTTGATGTGAGCAAATGACCACATTATAAAGAAGATAATTCACGGCTGGTTTTTGGGTTTCACGTTTTTAATGCATTTCGCTCCGTGGTGGAGCACTAAACTCGTATCATTTGGATTGTACCTTAATTATTATGTCATTTATACACCGATCAGGCATAACATTATGACCACCTGCCTAATATTGGTAGTATATGTTCCCCTCTTGCTGCCCAAACAGTCCTGACCCGTCGAGCATTAACAGCAATTTGAGCTACAGGAGCTCGTCTGTTGGATTGGACCACATGGGCCAGCCTTCGCTCCGCACCTCGGCCCGGTTCACCACTGTTCCTTCCCTGGAGCACTTTTGATAAATTTAATAGATAGACAAGAGCTGCAGTTTTGGAGATGCTCTCACCCAGTCGTGTAGACGTCACAATTTAGCTCTTGTCACACTCGCTCAAATCCTTACGCTCGCCCATTTTTCCTGCTTCTAACACATCAACTTTGAGGACACCTTTGCTGCCTGATAAATAATTCCCACCCACTAGCAGGTCCTGTGATGAGGAGATAATCAGTGTTATTCACTCATCGGTCATAATGTCTCACCTTCCTTTAGTTCCAATACAGCATGGACGTCCGGTGATTGTACAGTCAATATGAGGCAAGTTAGTGTGATTGCCAGTATTGTACCTGGTGCATACCTACAGCAAACAGCAAAGAGTTTCAGATCATATATCATATCTACACTTTTCATTTCATCACCTATACCACACAGGCTCAAAATCCAACTCAAACATTCCAGTAGCGTACAACCACCAGCACTAGAACCTCATCATTTTAAAAACCAACTGTGTAACCAACTGTTACTAAAATGTGATGTCACACTTACTGGCCACTTAGTGATGTCATCAGGCCACTCATGAGGCGCTACAGAAGCCGGCTCCAGACAAATCCTGCACAAAATACCAACGCAGTCATTTAAAACCACATGTACCACAGTGTGTAAATTACACAAGCATTTACTGGGCAGACAAATGATCCCACCTGGGGTCCTGATGGCAAACAGAGCCATAGTTGCGCGGTTTGCCATCCAGTAATGGAGTGCTAGGATGGAGGGGCCACTTAACCCATTCAGCCAGTGTGCTCTAGGGAGAAGTCAGAGAAAAAAAAGGTGAGCGTGATCAACATGTTTACTGCTTACAGCACGGACAGAACACACAATAATCTGGAATACAGAAGAGTGAACAGTTTGCCAGAACACTTTCTCCAGAAAATCCATTTGATCAGATATCCGTTTAAATCTCTTTGGCACAGAAACTGTTTTTTCCTGCGCACTGCATCTTTTCACAGTATACTGTATATTACTATATATAAATATATCATTACCCACTGCACCTTCTGTACATTTCACCTTCACCCCTGTACATAAGGCTGTGGACTGAATTTGCATCATACCAGACTCTATTATATTAAAATGAAAGTTGCCATGGTTCCCTTCATTTAATTATTCAGAATATTTATGAATAAATTAATATACATCATTCTGTAATCTGGTTAAAGAATGCAGTTTTTCCTTACATTTTTTAAAGTTCAATGAAACTTAAAAACAATATAAACAAAGAAACAATCCTATTTATAATACAATGTCGTTAATGCCTAATACAGCTGTTCAAGATATAAGCTATACAGCCATACGCTTGTAATATCAGTGACCTCTAATGAAAGACATCATTAAATGTTTTTTACAAATTGGGCTGCTTCAGATTTACTTAAAAATAAAAATACTTAAAATGATAAATGAAGATCTCTATTAGTGGCTTTTCCCCCCTCTTTTTGTGTAGATGTGAAAAATGTATATATGACATAGTGAGCCAAATTAAAATCATCACAGGCCACCGTTGTCCCACAGGCTATAGTTTGGGCATCTCTGGTGGAGTACAGACTTATGTGAAGTATGTGGCTCCGAACCCATTTCAAGTCAATTGTATGCTTTTGTTACTGACATAAACAAAACATTGAAGGAAACAAGGACTCACAGAGCATTCCTCCTCTGACGTTTGCAGGCAGCCCGAGTGATCGTTACGCACGCAGCAGGCTGAATTGCGCTCAGTTTCACGTTTCTTCTGGATTTGATCGTGCACCTCCTGGTCCTGTCTCATACACGGCGAGAATTTGGCTCCCAGATGGATCAGAGCCTCCTGGTGGTGTGAAGGTTGAAGTACATTTAGGACAAAAACCCTCCCCAAAATAATCAGTATATATATATATATATATATATATATATATATATATATATATATATATATATAAATAATGAACTATAGTTACTATATGAATGAATTACTATAGTAACCATATTCATATATCTGTGCAGTGCAGTCAACATACCGAACTTGGTCCAATCCAAAAGTTCTCTTGCTGCACATATTTGACATTCTCATAGACACCTTTGTTTCTTAAAACCTTAGCAAGCAAAATAAGAACAAAGTTAGACATTTTTCTCCACGGTTTTGGACAAAATTTCAGTTTCAAGAACCTCTAAGAAAAAATGGATGCACTCACAGAATCAACTGTTTCGTGCTGAGAGAAGCCCACGGGTGCAATGCCATAAATACATACAGCCAGAATAGTAATGAGTAGGTGGACAAACGTGATCCAGTAGGTAAAGAAAGGCCTGTAAAACAGCCCGGATTCAATAAAGAGTATTAAAGATATTCTTGTTTTCTTGCCAATTAAAAAAAAAAAAAAAACACAAGCAGGAAACTGAAGAAAAAAAACATTGTCAATATTGACACAAATATTAGACCTATAAAAAAAATACCTGTGATCATCCATATCCTCTATCTGCCTCTTCACATAACTGTCAATGCGTTTGCGATATGTCCGGTTGGTCAACTTGCCCACCATGCCAAGCCCATATGGCCGTTTCTCCCGTGCGAAGAGTTTTTTCACAGGCACGGCAATCCGTTGTCCCCGCCTCTGTCCATTCACGCTGACCACTTCCTGTTTCAGACGGACTTTGGGTGGAGCTGGGGTTCCCTCCTTGGCCTTTCTCCAGCCTCTCTCTAGAGGTCTATACAGATATATAAAACAAATATATATTAAAAAAACACACCAGGACAAAACTAACTGCGTCACAAAAGACACACAGAGACAAAGAGAGAAAAGAGAAAAATCTGAGACTCTTATACTGTTATCATTCAAACCAAGTTGAAAAATGAACGCAGACGTACAGCATCAGATGACTCCTTTCTAGTTCGTTCTTGTCCAGTGCACTACCAGTCAGCTCTGATTCGTCTAACTGCTTGCTGTCCACGTCCTTGGTGGTGGAATCAGATGGAGACTCGAACACCTCGTCATGAAAGGTTGACATCTCCTCCTGCATCAGTCCATCCTGAGCAAAAACACGGGGTCGAGATTAAGGTGGATGTGAACTCTAAACACTACACATGGATAGAAAGTAGTTCTGAATCTAACTGTGTCTGAGGTTTTATTCGATTTTACTGTTAATCCATTCAATTGAATTTCCATTCAAAAGGCTAAAAGAGCTGTGAAAATCCACTGACTCTGAAATATGTTGGTGTGTGTGAATAAAGACTGAGAGTCACATCTTCCTGTCAATATAAACAACTCTTCACCCTAGTGTGTGATTAATCAAATAGCAATCACTGGATATTTCCACTTTTGCATCTGACTAGTGGAAAACCATGGAAAAAACTCTCAAGTGGTCAGACCAGAAATTCTTTTTTAATTTCCAATAGATACTAATGGGACCACTAATGATGAGAGGAATGAGGAGAATGACCCTGGTATGTTTCCTGACTTACTCTTGCAAAGAAGGACGTGTCCAGCTCATCAGGAAAGTCCACAACGTCCTCTTCGATGAAGCTTGCCGGAGTGAAGCTGCGCCTGTGAACCCGCCGCAGGGTGCTTTCCTTAAACGAGCGTCCCTGAAAAAAGAAAAAAGCACAATAACACACAGGATTCCAAGCACTGGATGTGCGGACTTTACACCTGCCTGCTCCTGAAGGTATTCTGATCACTGCCCACTGTCAGCCGCTATTTTGGTTTGTACACATTTGTGATTTTTATTTGTTTCTATAATGAAAAATACAAATGTGAAGTAATTTAAAGCACAGCAACTCAAAATATTTTTTATTTAACTTCAATGAAAGTCTTTTTTGACTAAAAATGAGGCCAGAAGTGCTAAAAATCGTTGCTCACAGGCAGCAGATGCAGGTAGGGGAGTGTTTAGCAGAATATCAAGCCATTGCAGTGCAAAATGTAATTTGTACATTGGAGTAAAAAGTACATATATTGAGTAGAAAGTAAAAGTCGCTTTAATCTTTGATACCCAGTAAAACTAGAAAGTACAATAAAAAGTACTTAAGTACAGTAATGAAGTACATTTACTCAATTATTTTACACCACTGCTTTGCAGCATCTGAAAGCTCAGTCCCTCCCACCCACGAAATCGAACTGTGCTTTATTTGTCACTTACTATGAAACTCTACCACTGTCCTTCCACTAACATGCTGCCTCTACATCCTTCAGCTTTTAGTAACAATAAGGATTGTTCTGTCTCTCCTGCATTAAGTTTGTACAACTGATCTCAATAGCTCACCTTGACAAGTGCAGCCGCTGCCCTGAAGCTCATCTTAGCCACGGACTCACGCTTGCGCCGCCGAGGTATCCGGTTGAGGCCGGATCGGGAGCTGGTAAAGGAGCAGAGAGAGGTGGCACCTGGTGTGATAGGTGTATGGGGCACACTGTATCCGTCCACTTCCTCCACCATGCGGAAGGCACGACCACGTGCCAACGGGTCCACGATCTGAACAGCACACGAGTCAGTGCTAAGTTAATCGCGTTCCTGATTATACAAAACCGATGCTGATTTATTAGACGTTCTTCAAGAGAAGATCCATCATCCAGCACCAAACAGACACTTATATTTAGACACAATCCATGAAAGTTTTACCTTTGGAATCCCATGCTGCGACGACGGAACATAGAGAGGTGGCGGTGTCTCTGTACTGGTCAAAGAGATGTTGTCCTGGCTGGGAAGTTCCATCTCCCGGATCACCTGAGGCTTCAGCTTACCGTAGCGCAGACTGCAGTGACGTAGGCTCTTTCTCTGCCATTTCTGTGTGGCATCTCCATCCTTGCTAACCCCAAACCAGTCTGCTGTGCCCCTGTCATCAAAAAAAACCCACAGCCTTCAGGTTCATCCCATTTTTTCAGAGGACAGATAGGGCTTCATTTACTAAAACAAGCTCTTTCTCATCCCCCCCATTGTGCTCCAGTGTTCTGGTTTTGCTGTTTAGTTCAAGCTCCAGCAAGTGAATGTTTAGCAGAAGGGCTTAAGAAAGGAAATCATCTCCATGGAGGGTGCAGTTTTGAAAGAAAGTATGGAAAATTCAGTGAGCTAATGAAGGCGTTATTCCAAGAAAAATGATAAAAAACGGTCCGAAAGATCAGCAGGTGCTTTGAAGGGAAAAAACGGACTTGCCCAGACATGCCTTCAAGCATACTTCCCTTCTAGTAGAGGGGGCTTGATCTTGTTCAAGTACACACAGACATACCCACACACACACACACACACACACACACTTGTGTGTGCGCTCCTCCACCCCTACACTACTGCTGTTTGGCTGTCTGCCACTGTCTAATAAAGACAAATATGTGATTCATTTATGACTCATTTACCACCGATAACAACCAGCACACATGTAGAACTGATTTAGGTTTCAGATCTGGTTCTCACTGTGTCCTATTAGCTCGACATGTTCATGTGAACTCATGTTCATCCGGGGAACGATTACTACACTAAACATTCTAGATAATGAATCATTCTTAATTGTCTCATAAATCATGAATAACATATGGCAGGCTATTAGGTGTTCTCCTGACTTTGTGTATAGTGATATATGTGGCTTGTATCATTTCCACTGATACCATTCTAACTCCTCCCTGTGGCCTTCAGCAGATACCATCGTGATCGGCTATAAATAGCTCAGCATTCAACTGAACACCTGGAGCCATGCAAAGAAAGAGGCTAATCTAATCTATCTTCTAAGTGTCGCTCGGTTTACCCGAGGACCTGGAGTAATTCTGTCATTTACAGAAGCATCATATCCTGAAAGAACGGATAGTATCACGATACCATTAGTATTAGAAAAATCAAATAAATCATAAACACGTGAATTTGAAAGCTAATAAAATCTCAGATCAACCTACAGTAAATTCTCCATAATGCAATACAATATTTACTACTCTAAAATCATAAGTTTCTTAAAGATCTGATAAGAGAGTAGTGTAGAAAACTAACCACTAGATGCTACCCAGTAAAACTAATCCCTTCCAGACACACTCTGAACGACTGCTCCCTGAAAAGTGCAATTAACCTGAATATACACTTTATAAACAAACGTTTGTGGACACCTGACTATATAATTGGTATGTGCTTTTTAAACATCACGTTCCACATTTGCTGGTATGATAAACCCCACTCTTTTGGGAAGACGTTTTAGAGAGCATGTGTGAAGATTTCTGCTCTTTCAGCTGCAAGGACGTTTGTAAAGTCAGGTACTGATGTAAGTGTGGTAAGGAGGCCTGGGGTGCACTCAGCTTTCCAATGCATCCCAAAAGTATTTAATAGGGTTAAGGTCAGAGCTTTATAGAAGGCCACTCAAAAGTTTCCAATCTAACCCACGTTAACCAATATCTTCAAGGAGCTCATTTTGTGCACATGGGCAGTGTCATGCTAGAAAATTGTTGGGGCTCCCGTATCCGAAAACACCCTATAAAATTGTAGGCCTTCAAGTTTGGGGTAACAGTATGCTGAAGTAACACATATGTCTGGTGTTCCAATACGTTTGTCTATAAAGTGTATTTAAAGTGACTTACTATTATAAGATTAGACTCACAAATCAATTACAAAATCATTGAACCTATTTCTAGACTACCGTAATTTCCGGACTATTAAGGGCACCCATATATAAGCCGCACCCACTGAATTTTACAAAGATTTTTATTTTGAACATAAATACGCCGCACCTGTCTATAAGCCGCAGGTGTCTACACTGAAACTAATGAACTTTACACAGGCTTTAACGAAACACGGTGTCTGTTACACGGCTTGTATCTAAACAGTAGCCTACCAAGAAAGTCATTGTTCACTGTCTTCCTCCTTCCTTTCACAACAATTTCTCTCAGGAGTTTATCTTTTGGCATCGTCGTGCGTTTAAAAATTACCATCGGTGAATCTTTTCTCCCGATGCTGTGCAGCTCAGAACACAGGTGAAGTGTGTTTTTTCATGCCCGGTTGTTTTCAGCGTGACGAATGATTCGCATTTCCTGTAGACAGTCCGAGTGAGCGGCAGGTCAAATGTCAGAGGAACATCATCCATATTTATGATGTGGTGCGGCCCGATTCAGTGGGAGGGCATCTGATTTAATATAAAGAATTTCATTGGTTCACCTGAACCCGTTCCCCAATTTCATTGGTCTAATTTTACCGGGCTCAGTTTTTTGGCTTGAAGTTTGTGAAACTGGGAAAAACCCAGGAAAAATCCATAAATTAGCCGCTTCGCTGTTTAAGCCGCGGGGTTCAAAGCGTGGGAAAAAAGTAGCGGCTTATAGTCCGGAAAATACGGTACATATTTTCTAATTAAACTGTCTTGTATTGTATTGCCATAAACTTCTAAATTTAAACAATTATTTCTACAATAGAACCAGAAAATATTAAACTTTAAATTAGTAAAACAAATCTAGAAATTCGTTTAACAATATTGAATTTTGTTTTGTAATCCTATAAAAAGGAATACTATATAAGTCTTACTATTTTTGCTTGTGAAGACACCATTTTTTGCAGTGTGCAGGTGTAGTGTAACAGTTTCTGAACTAAATTTTACTTTCGTTTCTGAGAGAAAGCAACAAAAACCCAGTGAAGCAAAAACACTTAACTATCGCACCATAGCCTTACTTCCTTCATTACATTTATTTGCTCTTTGCACTACAAGCTGGATGCTAAGCTGGATGCATTTCATTGTCTCTCTACTTAAACTTAAATAAGGACAATGCAGCTGAGTGCCAGTCTCCAACCGTGACATCACGTGTAAATCGCTATCAAAGAACAGTAACAAGGAATCACATGAAACATCCATTCTGGCTGAGGCAAACCCAAGTCAAGTCACCTGTGAGATTACAACACCAAACTCAATAATAATAAGTGACTAGCAAAAGCCTGAGGATTGGAATTTATTTAAAGCATGTTAACTACTGTTCAAAGAAGCATGTGGAATTTGTGTTGTACAATCCCATTAAATCCTCTCTGAAATCCTTTCATGCGTAGGATAAAAGTGCAGTGTAGTGATGTGTGTTGTTTCAGGGCTGGTTTATACTTCTGCTTTAATGCATATGTAACTCGTGACACAGAGAAAGGGATTACGTGTAAGCGTGGTACGATGAGACATGATACACACTGCGCATGTATACGTATCATCAAGAAAATGTGTGATGGGATGGTTTTTTTCTGGGGGTTTAATCAAATTCAAAGTGATTAAACTACAGACTAAAAGAAAACCATCTTTCTTCTGCATATATAATTTTCCAATCCACAATCCGTCCTATTGCAGAAATGGATGAAAAACACTTAATAATTTGATAATATAATAATATAATGTATATTTTCATTGTTAGATCTTTCGGTCTATATATATATATATATATATATATATATATATATATATATATATATATATATATATATATATATATATATATATATATATATAAACATTACAGAAATCCCCAAAATAATATATGTAACGTGTTTTATTTAATTATGTTGAAGACAAAAAAAGGAAGTATAGGAGTGCACAGGATTTTTTTGTTATAAATATATATATTTATTAAATGATTTTTGGAATTCTGACTCTTGTATTTTATGCCAATTATTCCATTTCTGTTATTTCATCCCACTGCGATTTCCCATCCTTCAATCAATGCCACTGTAATATCTCTCCATGTCCTAGATGTAGAGTACAGTAGTGGTTATGTTGCATGACTGACTGAAAGAGAAGTGTAGAATTTGGTTTATTTATAATTTCAGGATATTATTGTCTCAGGCTGGTGTCTATAATATAAGTTTTGCTCGAGGATGAAACTGAAAAGCAGGATGCTTCGTGTTCATGGCGATACGATCGCGTTATTGTATAAGGCAGTGGTCCCCAAACTTTTTTGCGCCGGTTTAATGTCAGAAAATATTTTCACGGACCGGCCTTTAAGGTGTGGCGGATAAATACAACAAAATAAAATGATACGACAATAAAAAATGGTATTTTCTAAATATAATAATAATAAACGTGAATCCTCTGTGTTTGATTTGCTCGCTTGGGGTTTGAATTTAGCCGTAATGTATTGTGTGTTACCTGCCAGAGCAGCCCCTTTAAGAAGGTAGCGGATGGAGGTAAGACATGTGACCGAGGCATCATGACATGCATCAAGAGTGAGTCATAGACAGATGTGGAGGAGAAAATCCGGAAATATTTCAAAATAAAACATCGTTCATAATCAGAAAATAAATAAAACGGAAATAATGTAAGTTATGTATTCTTTCTGTGTGACCCGGTACCAATTGACCCTGGGGGTTGAGGACCACTGGTATAATGCATGCAGAAGTATAAATCAGATTTTCATTGGATCACGACTTGTGCGCTGGAGAGTGGAACAGAAGTGTGTGCCTTTAGGCCTGCTTGGTGCGTGTACCTGATCAGGGTTCTGGAGAGGGACTGGTGTTTCCTCACACTACGACGTACAGCACGGTGACCCTTAATGGGCACGGTGTTAATCCGCTCGAAGCGAACCCTCCTGCTGCTGCTCGCGAGAAGGGCAGTACGAGGAAGAGGAACACGGAAAGATGTTGAGGAGGTGGAGGAGAAGGAGGGATAAAAAAGAGAAGAGGAAAAAGGAGCGTGAGAACAGCTGGAAGAGAGAGAAAGATAGAGTGAGAGAGCAAGAGAGCCGGATAGATTAGCACAAGCCGAGACAGTTAATCACTTCAGTGCGAGGAGTTCAAAATGCGCAGCACGTGCTACATACGCAGGGAAGGGACGATGAAGAGTTGAAGCATCTCACACACACAATACACTCATGAATAAACAAAACATCACTAATACCACATGCAGGAATCCAAACATTTTATGATTAACTCTCATCCACTCGCAGCTGATTATGGTTGATATTTCAGCACCTGCTCCACGCAGAATTAAAACTCGAACCAAGAACCGATGATGAATCTCATCTAGTCCACAAAAAGCCACATCGCATGCATACACCCGAAGCAAAACAACACAACATAATAAAAAGAAAAAGAAAAGACCAAGCGAAAAGAATTCACATGTCAAAACGACGATGATGGAACATCCACTTTCATGCAGATTTCGAAATGAATATCGAACCCTGTACTGTACATGCCACACAAACTGGACAACATCCACACCATTCTAACTGGCTCAGTTTTCCTTCTTCCGTCACTTTTATCACAGTTATGATACACTGGAAACGACTTACTGAACTTACTGAATAAAAGCGGTCACAGGTTGCGCTGAAAAGAAAGTAACTGCTCTTGTTACCTCTTAATTGTTTGCGTGATTGAGGTCTGGTGCTGCAGCGGAGGTCGTCGATGATCGAAAAGGTCATGCGTCGGGGATGCAAAATGGGACGTTTCTACAGGCATGCTGACGCTGCGGAGAAACCCCTGCCTCTTCACGGGCTGTGGGAATGAAAAAAAGAAGAGAAAGAATAAAAATAACTGATTTCTTTTTGGAATATTTTTAAACAAATGATAAACAGAGCAATCTTTCATGCCTGGACAAAGGTGGGCGGTTCATCCATAGACATCTGAGCAGTAGGAATGGTCAGTTTGAGCCATGGGGGCTTCTTCCTCTGTAGGCTGCTGGTACTGTCTCGCCTGGGCTCAGCCATTCTGCCTTCTTCTCCACACACCGGCCAGCTACAGATATAGAGAGAGAGAGAGAAAGAGAGAGAGGAGAAAATGAGTGGATAAATTTAACTGCTACATTTGACCACAGTGCTTTTCCAATAAAATCTCTCGACACGCTGCGCTCCCAGGCGCTTATTTCCTCTCACACAAGATCAGGCTCCGATTTACTGAAATGAAAAGAAGCCCAAACTGATGACATTTAATATTGAAAATCATTGTTACCTGCTCTGATCAAACGTTTATAGGTTCGTGGTCTACAGCCCAAGAATCACAAACCAAAATCCAATTATTAATATATTTTTCCAGGTTGCTCAGGCGACTGCACGTGCGTGCTTCTCGATACCCAGTGGAGTCATCGCATGATGAAGCCAACCGTATTTGTGGTTAAACGCCGCCAACCGAATCAACGTGTGCACATGCAGTGCTGTGCAAGTCTGAGGCACACTGCTTTCTTTTATACACTTTTCTTTCACGACTGCTTTCTGCAGTATTAGTCAGAGAAGAAACATTTGAACATTTAGTGCAAAATGTTACAAAAAAAGAAAAAGTTTGTCAGTATGGAAAGCAACATATAACATAATATACCGTCCATTTTTGGAGAAAACTAAAAAAATATAAAACGTCAAATTCTAATGGAAGTCTCCAGAAGACCTGAAGCAGGTTCTCCAAGATGCTCAGTAAAAATGATACACAAAAAATACACATCTGTCTTTCATTACACTGAATGTCACCTTTGCGTACTGTATTTCTTCTTACAGGATTCTTTTCAAATATAGAAATATCCATTTCATACTTGAGATTATCTTAGATAAGTCATGTGTAAAGAAAAGACGTCACCACATGAAACTGACCTCTTTTATAAATGATGGCCGAGTATCACGTCTCTGATCTGATACATTGACACCTTGAGCCACAACAGAACTGAATTTAATTAATTAATTTTTTAATTTAAAAATTATCCAAACTACTGAATGTGCAGCCCATGTTTTTTTCATGTTCTGTTACTTCTTGTTAGGACCTTAACTCGTTTATAGTGTAAGATTATAGATTTAGCCTTATTGATGCTGCATTGTGATTATGGCTGTGATTATTGGACGCCTATTAAATCGACTAAACTCTGCGAATATAAATTTGCCTGTTACATGCAAAAAAAAAAACGTTTTAGTTGTCCAGATTCAAATCTATTGCTGACCAGTGAGCTGTAATACTGCATGTAATTCACAGGAAAAAACAGCAACTAGGATTTACATGAAACACCCATTTCTGCTGACGATTTCTGAGACGATCAGAGTCTAGTCACCTGTGACATTATAGCATGCGTCTCATAATTAGCCAGTAACAACTACCAACGATAACAGCTCTATTTTTGGTAGTTTCTATGTAAACATTGGTCGTCCTACAAAAGTAGGCTCAAAATAGTCCCTGATCTCCACAGTCACATAAACTGGCTATACACTCACAATATAGTGCACTTTATAGCTGATAGAAAGTCATATACCATGCACCCATGGCTCAGCTCAGTAATTCGTTTGTCTGGTTCTATGGTTTGATTCCCATAAACAGTACACTCTATTTAATCTGGGGTTAAACTAAAGCAGAAGAATGGGTCATTATTGCATTAGTGACTGTGTTACAGAAGTGAGCTTGTGTGTAGCTTTACACAAGCATCCATTAAAAGTAAGTTACAATACACTGTATCTGTTCTGTATTCTCTAAAACTATATCGAGTTGATAGAATAGTTATGAAAACTGCTGCTTTACATACTCACAGCAAAATTACATCTAATATGACTGTTTCATCACTGTTTTATCCCTGTCTGACGATTTGAAGCAGGCAGAATTTCATGTCTAACAACCGTTTATTAAAAATAATTAAAAACAATTTACTGTTTATTAATTGACAGCTTTGCAAACATTAGTGACAGCTTTAAATGATCAATGCTGACAAGTGGCCATGGTATCGCTCTTATCTGTGTAAAGCTGTTCATTTTCAAAAGCGCAATAAAAATAAAAATGAATTGAATTGAATATACAGTATATAAACAGTAAATATATACAGTGTATATCATGCTCTTCACTAACATCTTCAACATCTCCCTGAGCAGCGCTGTTGCTCCCACATGCCTCAAGACAATGACCATCGTCCCAGTGCCAAGGAAGTCTACAGTCTACTGCGTCAATGACTATCGTCCCGTCGCACTCACACCCATCGTGATGAAGTGCTTCGAGAGGCTGGTCATGAGGCACATCAAGACCCAGCTTCCACCCTAACTGGACCCTATGCAGTTTACGTATCATCCAAAATGTTCCACAGACAATGTCATCACCACGACTCTCCATCTGGCCCTCACCCACCTGGACAATAAAGACACATACGTACGAATGCTGTTCATAGAGTTCAGTTCAGCATTCAACACAATCATCACTGAGCACCTGATTGAGAAGCCTAACCTACTGGGCCTGAACACCTCCCTCTGCAACTAGATCCTGGACTTCCTGACTGGAAGACCTCAGTCAGTCCGGATTGGGAAAAAAACATTTCCCGCACCACCACACTGAGCACTGTGGCCCCTCAGGGCTGTGTGCTCAGCCCACTGCTGTTCACTCTGCTGACTCATGACTGTGTAGCAACGCACAGCTCAAATCACATCATCAAGCTTCTTGAATTGACTTGAATTAATCTAAATAATCTTCCTAATCTGGCATTTTTCTTTCAAACCATAGCATTGTTTTTTTTAACTGAAGATTAGGACTCAATTCAGCCACCATGCTCCACACTTGCTCTATCCCATCTAAACTTATACCAGTCTCTACTAATGTTTTCTGCTCTACCTTCCAGGACCTAAGACATGACCTGCACCACAAGATGGCACTGTAAAGTCGTGAAAAAAATCCAACTCAGAGCTGGATTTCAACCTTACAGAGGAAACCGCTAAATGCAAATTAAGAACAGTTCCCCAGATGTTTGTGTTCAAATTCAATTGGCCAATGAGCATAGTGGGAAGTCTACTGTCAGCAGATAAAACCCACTCAGCTGCAATTAACTTGCAGTGCCTTTCTCTCTCTGTTTAAGAAGTGGACTTTGTAAATGTATACTCTCACTGCTGCAAGACAAACTAAGCAAAGTTATTAAATATTAAATAAAAAAAACTGTTAGTGCTTTTTTTTGCATGTTCAGTTTCCTTTCCAGTGCCATCAGATATTTTTTTAGAAGACCCATGATTAGACTTGAATCCTCAAAGCTATCAACATTTCTATAATTCAAAAATCATTTGAAAAACACATTCGAGGGAAAAAAAAGCTGAAATTTGATTCATATAGTATTAAAGAGGCAAGAAAACAGGCATTAAATGCCCAACAATGGAGTGGCAAATGTAAGAAGAAAAAAAAGCGTGCAGCTGTTATCCTCTGTCTTGCCTTTTTAAAAATTCAAGCAGGTCTGCACTCAGTCAGAGATTGAAGCCAACAGAGACAACTATACAGAAACATCTATACAAGCTGTCATCTCTGGGAGTGCGCTACATCTGGTTTAGGTTATAGTGAACAAACCGAGGCCTTAACACAAACCAGGGCTCTTTTTACACACTACGGATATGAGAGAGTCATAAGCAATCGGCATCAACCCTCAAATACCTCAAAACCATAATGGTAATAGTGGTTGCACACAAAATAGGTCGAAGAATCTATGTAAAACATTCCTTCTGAAACATCTAAAGAATGTTTTCAGAAGCTACACATGCTGAGTTTAGAGTTATTTTTGTTATAGAATCCTCACGTCTACCACTGATTTGGTGCAGCTTGCTTTTAAGGAAAGAGGAAGCAGCAACGCACAATCAAGACTGATGAGAAAAGCATCAGCTGGTGTCTGTCACCACCTGAAAACCAGTGCAGGACGAAGAGGCGAGCGGGGAAAATCATCAGTGACACCTCCCACCCTGCTAATTACCTACTCTAAAATCTAGCATAAGGAAATCGATTCTGCTCGCTCATAAGAAAAACCTGCACGGCATCCAAACATCATCTTTCCACTGTCCAGCTTCTGTTACTAAGCATTTAAGGAAAGCACTTAAATGCTGGTTTCTTAAATTATCATAGTCATTTTTTTATGCATTTCTCAATTATTTATTTGATTCTTTTTCAATTCTTTTATTAACAGTTGAGTATATTCTATACTATTTTAAATATTTGTTTATTCAATATTCATCACACCAGGCAGGGTAAAACCTGAGGTCAGAGCGCTATAGCAAACCAGTAAAGATCTTTCAGTCCAACCCATGTAAACCATATCTTCCTGTTCTTGCAACATGGTCATGCTGAAACAGGTTTGAGTCTCCTATTTTAAGTAAAGGGTAAAAACCAAATTCTAATGCATCCAGCCACATCCTAAACAAACGTGTCTCCAAATTCAGTTTGAGGAAGAACCACATATGGCTGGAAAATGTCAGGTGTTCCAATTTGGTCCATACAGTCCAACTATTAGATTAAATGCTCCAAGAGCCAAAGTATAATAGTTTGAATGCTAACATTTGGGTGGTGTGAATCATCAGTATATCATAGTGTTGCATGCACTCAAATATCCAATCAATAATTCATACCTAGGAGTAATTTTTATCTACAGTAGCTAATCCAGCATTACTTTATATATACACAACTGAGCAACCCTGCTTAATGGTCCTGCAGTGGCACCATGGCAGTGCTGGGATTTGAACTTACGATGTTCTGATCAAAAGTCCAACATCTTAACCACTAGCTATCACTTCCCTCAGTACTGTACTATTCCTGTACCCCAGAATCTCCTTTGATAGGAGGGTTAATGTTAGTCAATGTTCCTGGTTATATTGTTCGCAATATGTAAAGTATTTAAAGGCTATATAATGCGATGTATCATATATGTCCACCTCCACCTTCCATCTCTTTTGGGATAGAAATAAAAGAAATAAAAAGAAGAAAGATAATTCTACTTGGAAACAGCATATAAAATGGTTTCCATTGTGTTTAAGGAAAACCCCTTTCACCGAGTATTTATTAGACTGTTTCTCCAACCTCAATGCCAGCTCTTACTCAGATGCCATGGCTGCTATTGGAGAGCGATTTTGCTTGACGTATAAAAAAATTTAATAAAACCCTCGAGGCTTCACACCCTGAAACGGGCTAATAAAATAAGATGCAAATATCTTTTTTTTCCATGCTATGTGACTGGAAACAGACCAAGCCCATTGTTTGTTCATGAACCATTCTCCATCAATCATCTAATTATATTCCCCGTTAAATCAATCCAGAAGGTTTGCTGTGACGCACACTTGGCTGAGATGAGATCTGCGAAAATCACTGTGGGATGGAAGCCTAATTGTGTCCCCCTCAGCTGTGCCACTTTATTCCCGATCTCGCCTTAGTACACATCCATGTATCACAGCAGCACCTTCTGTTATAAAACTACTGCTATCTCTTAAGACATACACAAGGCTGTTTGATTAATAGCATCACACATCCTGAGGAAATATTTGGGAAATCTAGCTGCAATTTTTTATAATGGCGCATCACAGCTGCCCAGTGACCGGCCAGCAGCTGGAGTCTCACAATGCAAAGCAGCTGGATAAAGCAGACCACCACTGAGGTATGACGGGGAAAAAAAAGGCATCATAAATCCTTCTCCCTTAAAATTAAAGGATTTTTGTGCATATTCTAGAATACAATAATCAAATGTCTCAGACACTGCACTTAGGGATTAGAGGAGGATATTCCAGAACAGCCCTGTAGATCAAAAGACCTGGCTAAGGTACACTAGAGTGCCAAGTAAATAAGCACCTTAACCATCAGGGTGATTCCTGGAGGTCTTGGTGCAGTTGGTGTTCCAGTTTATCCCAAAGGTATTCACTGGGGTTGAGGTCAGAGCTCTGTGCAGGACACTCGTGTTTTTTTACTTCAGACTTCGCACACCATGTATTCATTAGGCTCACCATGTACGCAGGAACGCTGTACTTCCGAAGAAACGTTGAGCCTTTTAATTCCAGGGAAGGAAACATTCTACAACGATTCTACAACTTTCTATTCAAGTGTCATCCAACTTTGTGATAACACCTTGAGGACTAATTCTATAGGGGTGTGATGGTCAGGTGCCCAAATACTTTTGGCTATGTAACGTGTCAATTTGTTCTTAAACATCTTTACAGGTGCTCAGGAATTGAATTCACTCAAGAGCTGAATGCAGATGTATAGTAGTGTGGAAAAAGCCAATGTAACAAATTCAGTGGTGGGACTTAAGTCAACAATAAGACTGCAGTGAACTGCAATAATCCAGTATTCATTCTGTATACAAAACGCAGGAATTTATCTCAAAATGGAACATAAGATGAGCAATTAAATCCACTATAACACCATGGGGTGCACAACAAACTAATCAAGACCAGGAATGAAATCAAAACAAAACAGAAACAAATCTGAACCATGCCGCTCGCTAAGAACCGGAATTCCATAATTATACCATAATTCATTCCATGTGTTGTATTTATAGGATATAAAGTACAGCTTGTTCCAGTACGAAGGAACCTCAGGAGGAATTCCAACAAACATGTTACATCTGATTTACACTGAACTTAAGGAGCTCCATTAACTTCTTTATTCTCAGCTATGCATATCTACATCATACAGAAGCACCAAGCTCATTGTAAAAAAAAACAAAAAAACTCTTAATCTATCTAAGCAACATCTTAGTAATATGATGGATCTGATTAGCATTTTTTCCCCTGAGCTATTCCTGAAACTGTTTCAATTCCTGTTTAACTGTTTTTTCTCCGCTTGTATTCTTTTTGAAACACACACACACACACACACACACACACACACACACACACACACACACACACACACACAAATATATCTCCAAAGGAAATAATATACTCAACACACAATTGTCATGAATGGCTTCTTATGATTACATAGATAATAATAATAATAATAATAATGATAATAATAATGAAGTCAGAATCATTTTTGAGCACAGAAGGCCATCAGGAACGTGCTTGATTGCCTCTGAACAATGTCTCAGAGCTGTTTGTTTGAAAAAGGCCCATGAGAGGAAGGAGGATCTGGGTAATGTCCATTGTGTGTATTTCAGTAAAGCCTTGAGTTTCCATCTCTTATCACAGCAGTGAGACAGGCACTCCCTGCTGAATGCTTTTCATGAAAGCTTCCTGTGTGACTTTTCCAGTGTTTAAAATAAATAAATAAATATATATATAGAGAGCTTGTTTGGGAGGGAAGAACCAAAGTGATGCACGAGCACACGAAAAGAAAACACACTGGTGTTACGAAA